>NC_041052.1:4219368-4336868 GCF_900634775.1 Gouania willdenowi
GGTGATTTAGCCTCTACAGCTAACCTGTAACCATGGTGATTTAGCCTCTACAGCTAACCTGTAACCATGGTGATTTAGCCTCTACAGCTAACCTGCTACAGACCAAGTTAACAACCGCTCTGCTGTCAGTGCTGTGAGAAATGAGTGTTTTACACAATGTCCATGTTTTTTATACATGTTTTTTTTTTCACACAAATATTATAGTCATTTATATTGTCTGTTCATTTTTGGTTTTTGGTTTTTGGTATATATATATATATATATATATATATATATTATCATAGTTTATATATAAAGATGAAAAGAACATATAAAAAGACAAGATTTGAGCTATGAAAGTGAGAAGACTGTTTATTAGGAATATTTTTTTTATTAATAAAACACCAACACTGAAAAGTTAGAAAAGATACAGAGTAATTTGACTTTATTCATTTTGACTGAAATGTAACCAATAGAAAAAATATTTTTCAAGTGTGTCCTAAAAATAATAAATGTCTGTACTGTTGGATCTGAAGGGTTTCACATTACTTTGAACTTTACAATAACTCTATTTATTTAATTTATTTTTCTGTCAGGCCTCTGGATATTTTGTAATACTAATAAATCATGCTTGTGGAATTACTGTTAATGGTTTAATTTAATACCAAACATGCAGAAAATGACTCCAAAAACACATAAAAATAAGGAAATACGACATAAACAGACAAAATGACTCACAATTAAAAAAAAAATTCAAAGCAATACATACTGTAGACAATAAACATATTAACACATTTTTTAACCAAATTAATGTTGGCGTTAACTACATCAAAAAAGCAGGAAAGTTTGCTGTTTACACTAAATATTAATACCAATAATGTTAGGGAACAAAACTATTTATGGAACTACATAAACATATATTGTATATACACATACACATGACGGTGTACTGTATAAATATTGTCAATCAATGCAGTTATTGATGACAAATGACCAAAAATCCATAACCAAATCCAGCTTTCTGATTGGCTGGAATATTTTCCAAAGCCAAGATGAAAATTCGACGTTTTACATAATTTTTACGAGCAAATGATCACAGATGAATGAATCCATGATGCCTTTAATTTGTCTTTATCTGATTAAAAATCCCTCTGTTTATGTAACTTTCTGTGTTATTATATTCAAAGGCTTTTTCCTGCTCGTCATTAGCTTTGATGACAGGAACTCATCTTCACTAATGGACACTTTGACTTTCCATGATCACAGATAGATAGAGTGGTGAGACGGATAAATACATGGATAGGATGAACAAACGCACGCCTGTTAAAGTCAATGTATTTGTTGAGTGATGAGAGGCAGTGATGGAGGATAAATGATGGTTTATCCTCGGATGATTAAATCCAGGCTGTAATCAACTCTCTACGTGTACATTTATTAGACCTGGATGAACAACTGAATTATGACCGTTTGGTGTTTGTGTCTCACTGGAGGAAGAGCAAGGTTTCACCCACACCATGATCCTCACACACACACACACACACACCTGTTACAATATTTAGAGGATGACGAGAGACGTGTGTGTGTGTGAGCGCAACTCATTGGCTGTGTATTAATTAAAGCAGGGATTCTCAATCTTGGGGCCAGGACCTCATTTGGAATTGTGAGACACTGGGAGGGGGTCGCCAGATGCCTTCAATAAATAAAGAATGCTTTTTTTTTTTTTTAAATTAATTTGAGCCCATTTTTGCCTATTTTTTTTAATCATTTTTCTGCAACTACACCACACTTGGCCATATTTTAACCTATTTTCATCACTTTTTCTTGCCATATTTTTGCTCCTTTTAATGTATTTTTGCTACATTACTCCCATTCCTTCCACTTCCACACATTTTAATGACTTTCATGCACATTTTCAGCACTCATTAACCCTTTCCACCACTTTTCCACCTAATGTCACACATAGGTTGATCCATTATTGTCACTTTTGACTTCTTTTCCACTATATTTCATGCTTATTTATTTTCCAATTCAACCACATTCATGATTTGTCATGTCCATTATTTGCCAGTTTAAACTAATTGTTCCTACTTTTTTTTCTGCCACTTTTAAGCTTATATTGACACTTTGAACATTTTTTTGTGTATTTTTGGCCAGTCGCTACATTTTGCAACTTTTAAGCAATTCCTGTGCTTTTTAAAATCCCTTTCCAACACTTTTCCCACTTAATGTCACATACTGTATGTTGACCCATTATTGTCACAATGAACCTCTTTTCATCATATTTGCCATATATGCCAATTTAACCACATTCATAATTCATCATGCCCATTATTTGCCATTTTAAACTAATTGCTCCAATGTTGACACTTTGAACCCTTTTTTTTTTTTTTTAACCACTCTTTATGTCTGTTTTTGTTTACTCTAATTTGCAACTTTTAACCAATTCCTGTGGTTTTTAAAATCCCATTTCACAACCTTTTCTGTCACTTTTAACCCATTTTATTTCTGATTAAAACAAGGATTTACATCTTTAATATGACTATATACTATGGAGAAAATAATAATGATAAACTTCCTGGATAACAGTGGATATTATTCAGATGAATAAATAAATGTGGTTATTATCACAGATTCATAGAACAATCATTATTTATTATAGGATGTTATTTAATATGGATGTAATGGAGGCGTCTACACTAATCCAACGTGTTTTTAAACTTTTAAACTCTTAAAATCATGATTGTATATATGTTTTATACTTTCAACAACTATCGTGCTGAATCAAAGTCATTAATATTCCTCTCACGTCTGTCGTCCTTCAACAGGTCAGTAATTACAGTATTGTATCGCACGCCCTCTCTTTCTCTCTTTCTCTCTTTCCAAGGCTGCAGTGATTTTCTTTAATTCACTTAAAGGCAAACGTGTATTTTTTATGTTTTAACATCAGTTCACGAGGCGACTCGTGTGGATTGATCTGTGCACTGATGGAGGGAATTAATTACATTCATTCAATGGAATCAACAACAAAAACAACAACTTTAAAAGCTTCTGTGACATTAGTCCAACTGTAAAGATGTGAATAACAAGTTTCTCTTTAAAGGCAAAGTTTGTTGCAAGAAGACGATCCTCGGATTATGTTTTTTCTTTTTAACATAAATGTATCACATCTGCATACATGAAATTATTAAAAATGTTCTTTTGTTCTTAAATGGAAGAAATCTAAAAAATCTGTTAAAGGTCCTTCATCATGCCATTAATATTAAGACTTTCCAAAAGCAACTACAGTCACGTGTGTGTGCGTGTGTGTGTGTGCGTGTGTGTGTGTGTGCACAACTCATTGGCTGTGTGTTAATTAAAGCAGCGATTCTCAATCTTGCGGCCAGGCCCTCATTTGGAATCGTGAGACACTGGCCTTCAAAAAACAAAAAAAGCCTTTTTTTTTTTAATAATTTGAGTCTATTTTTGCCTTTTTTTATTCTTTTTCTGGAACCACACCAAACTTTCCATATTGAACCTATTTTCATTTCATCACATTTCATTTCATTTTTGCTCCTTTTATGTATTTTTGCTACATTACTCCCATTTCTGTCACTTCTCCATCATATTTCAATGACTTTTTTGTACATTTTCCACTTTTAAGACATTTTCAGCACTTATAAACACTTTCCACCACTTTTCCACCTAATGTCACACAGGTTGACCCATTATTGTCACTTTTGACTCCTTTTCACCATATTTCATGCTTATTTTTTTGCCAATTCAACCACATTCATTAGTAATATTTTACATTTTGCAAAGTAAAATACTAATTTATTGAGAAATATTACTTGTTTTCTTTCAACCCAGAAGTTGAGACGCACCGTTTCTCGGAGCGTGTGAGTGCCTGGCAGCATGGGCAACAGACACGCCCACCAAACTTTGTAAACAGTTCCAGAGAATGTATTTCTGGCGAGTAGACTCTTCTTTAGGAAGTTTGAACTAATTCCGAGGACTTTCGCAGTCGAACACTCATTTTTGGTTACCGGACATTATTGTTTGGTACAAAAACAAAGAGCGTTTATTCTCCCTGTGCAGACTGGATAAGAAAAGACAATGACCATCCAAACAGATGTTCTTCGGCCACTCGCATTTCTCTAGTCTAGCACCAGAGAGCATGGTCGTGTATGTTCACTGTGGAGGGGCGGCACCAGCAGCAGGCACTTCCTGGAGGGGGCGGTTCATAATTCTAGTGACGTCACTAGCATTTGAACCGCTCGTTTTTCAGAGGAGGGCAGAGAAGCAGCTCAGAGAGCAGGATTATTGAGGATTTCTCAGAGATGCAGGTTGTTTTTGACAAGGAATTAACATTTTAACACGGTTAAAAACTAAAAAAACGACCTCGCACAAGAGGCAGATTTGATTATTCTAATTTCCAAATGTTTAAGAGAATATATTCACATAAAAAAACAATCAATTTTGAATTGTATAGCTAAAAATGATTACCGGTAAATTTTTGACGTTTTGTTGATTAAAAATCAGCAAATTAAGGTTGAAAAAAAAGGATTTCGTCAAGGATTCCAATTCCTTTCAAGTTTAAAGTGCTGCATCTTTTCATTAAATATAAGAAAAGATGAGCTTGTTCCCTGGTTTGGGTCGTGGTTCGTTATGTGGCTGCTCTAATAAACACAATGAACTTACAAACACAAAGAGAACCTGCAAGTGCAGCACAGAAAGAGTTTAGATCAGACATGGGAAACAACAGGCCCCAAATTAAACACAAACATACAAAATTACTCCAAAAAACACACAACGTAATGGCAAAAATACACAACAACAACAGTAAAATATACAAAATGAAATAAAAATACACAAAAATACAACAAAAACACACAATATAACTACAAAAATGCACAAAAGTAACGGTAAAGTATACAAAACAAACACAAAAAATTAAAGTAAAACATACAAAACAACAAAAAAATACACAAATACTGTATAAAGGTGAAACAACAACAAAAGTACACACAAAATAAAAACTAAATACAGACAAAAGTTGTAAAATATACAAAGGAAAAATGATTCATGACACCCAGAAACACACAAAATTGACAGAGAAACATATAAAACAACAGAAATACAGAAAAAGATAATCCACACAAAATTACTTAAAAAAACACAATATAACAAAAATACACAAAAACATCTGTAAAATATACAAAGAAATAACCGTGAAACATACAAAACAACACAAATAAAAACCCTCTTTATTCTCTCCTGTATTAAAGCTCAGGTTGTTCATTATTATAAATGAAAACATGAATGTTAATATTGTGGCCCTCAGATCAAATAGAATCACTTTTTTGTGGATCTGCTGTGATAAAAGTTGCTCATCTCTGACGTAAATAATTGAAATTCTCTTTTTAAAAATCAATATTTCATGATAACAAGACAAATCATGTTTAAAGTGACAAAGTTCATCCTTTTTTATCCTTGTAGAAGCACTTTGAGCTGCATTTTATGTATGAAAAGTGTTGTTTTATGAATAAAGATCGATTGATTGATTCTGTAATAAAGTAAAACGATCATTTATTATGCATTACGCACTCCCTCACATCATCTATCAGCTCGCCGATAAAACTGAACCCACAACCTCGTCTTAAAAGTCACACAACATGGTATTTACCATGACGCACAAATGCAAACTTCCTCCTCAGTTTAAACAAATGTTCCAGTTTCCTGGTAAATCAAACATTAAAGCACATTAATCTCCTCTCTGCTTCTCCATCTGCACAGATTCACTTTGGTGAATATCGAGCACATGTAAATCCACTCTGTAGGTCGCCCCCTGATTCCCGTCTTTAAGAAGCACATTATTCAGTTGCAGAATAAACTAGAATAAAATGTCAACACAGAGGAGTCAAACAGGAGTCATAGACCAATGTTTTATTCATAGCTTCTCTCCTGTGTGGCTCTGTTACTGTTGCTGTTGTTCACTGTGAACATTTCATGCTGGAGTTCCTCCTCGTCCTTCACCATCTGCTGGTTCACTGACTGGAGGATGGTCAGAGCCGTCCCCAGGGACCGGGGGTGGGCTCCAGGCCGACCGTGAGGCCCCCTAACCAGACAGAGGAGCAGACACATCCTCCTCAGGCAGCAGGAGAACCAGGGACACATTTTTAATTCTGATTTCATCATTTATTATCTCACACATTTTGTGTGGCCCCCAAATTAAATGCAAATGTCTCAACAAAACGTACAAAATGACGACAGACGACACACAATGTAACAGCAAATATCCAAACGAAAAGGAAACTAAAAACACAACAACGACTCAAAACACACAAAACAACAAAAATACACATAAATCGGAGAAGCTTTCTACCACACAAAACCTCAAAAGAACACAAAACAACATCAAAAATACACAAAAATAACAGTAAAACATACATTACAAAAAAATATGAGCGAAACATACAAACAATGTAAAAAATACACAAATAAAACAGAGAAACACAGAAAACAAAAAACTTGTGTGGTAATAAAATTCTACCACACAAAACAACAAAAACAAAATCACTTCAAAATAACAGTAAAACATACAAAACAACAAAAATACACAGAGAAACACAGAAAACTACAACAAAAATACACACAAAGTACAAGCAAAAATACAGAAAAAAACCCTGAAATGTTTCATATCATGCAAAAAACACACAAAAATGACAAAGAAACATAAATTACAGCAAAATACACCAAAAAAAAAAAAAAAAAAAGCTGAGAAACATATAGAAATCATATCAAACTCAAGGCCTGGGGGCCAAATCCAGCCCTTTAGAACATGAAATTTGGCCCGCTCGAGAAAGTAAAAATGATATAAAAAACATGGCACATTTTGTAAATGACTAATTCAGCTGTAGATATCTCAACCCCATCTAATATAAAACATTTATTAAAATCCACAATATTTGCAGAACTTAGTTTTCCTGTTCTATCACATGACAACAGTTATTTTTCATCTCAAATTGTTGAAAGAACTCTCAATTTTTCCAAAATCTGGCAAATTTTCCTCAAATTATTCCACGTAATGTCCTCATATTCCCAAAATCAAGGACATTTAAGTGAAGACCCAGCAGGAACTGATATATATTTTATGATTTATATATCATTTATACGTTAAGTGAAAACCATGCAGGGCACATTCATGTTGAATTTGCTCTTTATCCCATTCAAAAATCTGTGGCCCACTTATGGTCAAATGTGGCCCCTGAACTAAAATGAGTTTGACACCTTTGATATAGAACAATAATAAAAATGTAGGAGGACCAGAGGCACATGTTTAATCTGATTTCATCATTTATCTGTAAAAGTGAAGCTACAACAGTTTTAGAAAGAGCTTTATGAGCGTTAGCTTCTCCCCCACCAATATCTCAATATGTGCACCTGTGTGTGTGTGTGTGTGTGTGTGTGTGTGTGTGTGTGTGTGTGTGTGTGTGTGTGTGTGTGTGTGTGTGTGTGTGTGTGTGTGTGTGTTGCTATCTCATTCTGCCAGAAAGACACTTAACCTGTGCAGACGGACACAGGTACGCTGTGATAAAAGCCTCTGAGGACGATGAAGAAGTGAGAGAAGGACATCCAGCCCAAAGGTGTGCATGTGTATCCACGTGCACGTTTCATAGTGTGTGTGTGTGTGTGTGACATGGGGGGGAGGGGCTAGTAAGAGAGTAGATATAGATGCAGGGACACAAAGAGAGGAGAGGTGAAACAGGAAGGAGGGCTGAGTGGTTTTCTGCATCGTGGCCATAAGAACATTAAGTGGACGACGGCCAACAGCAACGTAAAGGGACGGACAAGATGAAAGGAACAGGGATGAAGGGAGAAAAAAGGAGGAGAAGAAGAAGAAGGAGAAAGAGAGGAGAGCCAAGAACAGCTGGGGGGGGGTGGGGGGGTCGCTGGGATGGAGGATGGAGGAGGAGACGACCCCTGGGGAGCTCCATCTCCCACATCAATTATGTATTAAGTGTGTGTGTGTGTGTGTGCGTGCGTGCGTGTGCGTGTGTGTGCGTGCGTGTGCGTGTGCGTGTGTGTGTGTGTGTGTGTGTGTGTGTGTGTGCGTGTGTGTGTGTGGTAGAAGGTGACTCAGTTAGCAAAAACTTCAAGTTCAAGCTTGGAAACAGAAATGATTTGAAAGAAAACTTTCTTCTCCAAAGTAGAGGAAAAACCCAGCTTTGATCAGCACATGAAGTAGAAACTGTTTAATTGGTTTCATTTAATTCAGTTTATGATAAATTACGTCTTAAGTTTCTATAACGGCTGCAAATCTCTATAGTAGAGTAAAACACTGTGTGGTTTAATATGTTAATGTTTCATTTATTCAGAAACCTTGACATATTAAACCATCCTTTCCTGAAGAATGAACCCATGAGGACACATCAAAGCAGTCAGCAGATGCCTCTGAGGAAGACGGACAGTTGGCAGTCAAAACATGTCAGGAGATTAAAGTCAATTTCAAAGTAAAGTGAATAAATGTCTGAATAAATGAAACATATTATTTGAAAAGAAAAGACAAATAAACTCGCTGGAATTATAACGTGGTTGTATTTTTTTTTGTACTTTATTGGTCATTTTGTTTTTGTCGTTGACAAATAAAGTCCAACTAAAACCTTTGTTGTTTTTAATAATATATCTCATAGATCTATAAGTTAAAGATCATTTGCTCAGAACAATAAAGAAGATTTTTGTTACTAAGGGTGTAGGAAAAAATCGATTGAGCAATATATCGCAATATTTCTCCACTAAATGATCGGATCAATCCATAAAAATGTCCAAATCTTTTTTTTTATCATGTTTTTTAACAAAAATAATAATATTTTCGCCAACATATGCACTAGGTGTCAATGAACCTCATCACACCTTGTTAAACTACCTCATTTGTTTTCATAAAACATACTTTTATTATATGTTTGTGATTACTTTTTAAATTTTTTTTATAAAAGATTTAAAAACATAACTGAATCAGAATCTGTTGTGAAATCTGAAGTAAAAGTTAAAGTTATTTGAAAAATGTAATTTTACAGTTTGATAAACATACCACTTGTTTTTGATATTGGTAATTGAATTACAGTTAGTTAAAAAGTATTTCATACCATTTTGTACTTGTAAAAGTGAAATGTGTAATTATTAATATCAGGTATCGGGATGTATCGTATCGTGAATTGCAAATCGTGAATCATCCGTCATAGTTTTGACACAACTTTCAGAGAAAACAACAGAAATGTGTTTTGGAGATAGGAAGAAAGTAAAAACGGGACTCCACATCCCACAATGCAATGCGCCAAACATTTCCGAAATATCAATAAACCGAGAGCAGCAATTCAAACCTTTTTTTCCAAGAACATTATCTTTGATTTATTGATATATACTGTATATATATATATATATATATATATATATATAGATAGATATATCCGTACGGTTGTCGTATCAATATACCGACATTCAATCTGTACGCAGCGCCCCTCATTGGCCAGTTTAGGTCACGTGACTGAGACTAAACCTAACCCTAAAAATTGTTGGGATATTGTGTTATAACTTAACCCTAACCCTAAGACACCATGTACGTGTACTTCGGTAACCGTACCAATAGACATAGGTTGTCGGTACGGCAACCGTACAAATAGACACTTTCCTATTGATCTATGAAGCCTACACTATGTCTATATCTGAAAAATAAAATAAAATAAAAATAAAACCCACTCTAACTAACTCACATTCACTCATTCAAGTCCTTTTTAATCACATTTCATCACCTTTTAATTAATTTCAAGGCTTTTATTTTGAAAGGAGCCATTAGGGCACAATAATAAACTTTAGTAACATTAATTTCATCATTCACTGCAATCAACCTTCCTTTTATTTGATGTCGTAGTGTGGTTTATAAAAGCATTTTATTGTATATACAATGCAGCACTTATAGAATAAAAGCACAAAGTAGATGCTTTATTGTCTTTTTTTTTACAACCTTCCTCAATGTGCAGTTGTTGAGTATAAACTGAATGGTAGATATTTTCTGTGAGTGAGTGAATGAATGGAGAGTTTTTGTGCCTATCCTACAGTATTGTGTTCTTAGAAGAGGTTATGCCATTTCTTTCCCATTTAAAAGCTGTTTGTCTGCGTCAGTAGGTGTATAATCACACCTCTGCGTTCTATAATTGGACACTTTTCAGCCGCAGCTTTAAGTTTAACAAAGAAAAGCTTTTCCATTTAAACTTCGCTTCCTAAGACGTAGAAAATGTTTGAGTGAATAAAGAGCTGCCGAGAGTTGAAAGCCATTAAATGTTTAATCATTTTTCCCCACAATAGTAATCGAGCAGTGATGTCATCAATCATGTGGCTTCTTTCACTCAGCTGTGACTCGTCAATCAGGGGCGGGGCCACTTTAAAGTTTGTACGAGATACAAATACAAGGAATGACTTTTGTTGGTTGCGGTTGATAACAGAGGTGATGTTTGAGTTTTAATTCAAACATTGTGTACATGAGCCATTATTGAGTCACAAATCATCCATCATCACAAAATATAGAACCGTTAAAGGGATCTTCCTTTTTACAAATGTGACCTAAAACCTTTCAAATGTCCTGATTTGAAGATCTAGGCCTAACAAAACACATTATATTTGTTTTATTAACTTTAAAAAATGGGACGACTTTCCCTTTGTTGAGCCTGTGCGCCGCCATGTTGAAATGACATCATTGATGATGCCAGTCGCCCCTTTTAGTCCAGTCTAGGATTGTGCAACCCTTCAAAACAAACACACAAAATGACCCCAAAAACACACATAATGTTGGAAAAATACCTAAAATAATGGCAAAAATGCACAAAAATGACAACAAAAAACATACAAATTTACTAAAAACACACAAGACTACAATTATACACAGAAATGACTGAAAAATAAACAAAGCACCAACATAAAATGACTCCTAATACTTTGTCCTTTCATGTGATAATGCTCAGATTGGTCACAATTTTAGATTCTGACAATGATAAAGCGTACATGTTGATAATGTGGTGCTCAGGTCACATTTTTGGGGGCCACTGTGATAAAAGTGACCGTCTCCATCAAATGGTGAAGGTTGTAACAATATGTGATTAAAAACACACGAGACAGAAGAAGAGGGAGGATTTATTCACATCTTTAATGAGGGAACCAGAAAATAAATCATATAAACACGACTAACATTCACACAGGTGGAAAACAAAGAAAAGGAGGATGTGTGAGAGACAAACACAACAATACAACAAAATAAACTCTTTGATATTAAGCTTTTTTTGTCAAATTTTGTATCATTTTTTTTTTTGTTCTAATCAGGAATGAAATGAACCAAACTATTGTTCACTCAACATGTCTGTTTCCCTACAGCTGATGGACTGTCAGCAGCTAACCTCAGCCTCAGGTTTCACACAGAGGTCAATATTAAATGCCAAGTGTGACGGATTCTGCTTTCAGGAGACGGGTGACCTTTGACCCCCTCGTGTAGGAGGGGCCATCATAATGGAAAACCATTAAGAAGCCCACGGTGGGGCAAGCGTAAAATGGTTCTCATTACGGAACAATTGGTTTCTTGGTCCAATAATAGATTTAAATGAGGATCAGTAAATACACAGAGAAAGACATATGAAAGAATTAGATCATTTGTATTCATGCGTTTAAAGATTGAGAAATACAAGGACCATGGTACGGTACGGTGGTCATTTGAATTTCAATCACCCTGTCAGACATTTTAAACGTGGACATTGAAATTCCACATCAGCTCTTTTTCAATAAGCTCATTTGACAGTTCACTGAGATCCCAGGGAATACGTTTTACACCCGGGAATAAAACAAAGACTATCAGTGACCTGTCACAAAGCCAGGCTGATCCTTCACCTCTTAACCGCCAACTTTGAAATCATTCCTAGGGCTGGAGCGTGATTATTCAGTGTGTGTGTGTGTGTGTGTGTGTGTGGGAGAACATGTGGTTCAATCTGGTGTACAGTATGAATTTCCATCTAAACTGACAGGAAATCAATGTGGAAGCTCAGCTGCTTCTTGCTCCAAATCTGGATGCAGCTGATGTATAATCACCTCACCGCTGACCTTCAGGGCCCAGAAGGAAAGAACACACACAAGTACACACACATGTACACACACACACACACGTAGAAACCCACACAGCGCTACGTGTCTCACATACACACACACGATATATTCACAGGAACGCATACGCTGACTATTTATTTACATTCTCTTCCCTGTCACACACACACACACACACACACACACACACACACACACACACACACACACACACACACACACACACACACACACACACACACACACACACACACACACACACACACACACATTGTTGGTTTAAACCATCTTTGCGAGGCTTTGCAGACACTTATTTATTCATTCCCTGGAGACTAAATCACTCCATTACACTACAGCTGTGGAGCAGGAGTGAGAAATGGGATTCTGACTTCATCTGAGTTTAACCAAGGAAATAAAAAGCAATAAAAGCGTATATGTTTCTTTTAATACATTATTAACAGCAAAAATTCTCAAAATGACTGCAAAAAACATACAAATTTACTTTATAAACTACAATTGTACGCATAAATAACTGAAAACTATATATAAAACATACAGAATTAAAAGTACATAAAAAGAGTTCTAAATACACATAAATGACTGTTGGAAAAATACATGCGATAAGTACAAAAATTCACAAAATGACAAACAAAATAGTGTGAGGAAGAAATTACTGATAGTGTTCAAACCTGTCACTTAATTATCCAGTTCAGTGTGAATAGAAATCTTCAGGATTCCACTTTGAAGGCTTGGAAGAAATGTAAATCCACATTATTAACCATACAGTAGCTCTAAAAGTATGGACACTCTCATTTATTTATTTTATTTTGAGAAAAACCATGATTAAATATACAATCTTGATCTGATTCAGATGAAACTCACAATACACAAAAAAATGACGTCAAAAACACAAAAATATACAAATTTACTCTAAAAACACACAGACTACAATTGTACACAGAAATACCAGAAAAATATACAAAATATATATACAGAAACAGAAGTACATAAAAAGAGACAAAATGATTACAAAAACACACAAAATGTTGGAAAAATAAACACAATAACTGCAAAAATGTACAAAATGAGTGAAAAATATTCATGAATTCTCTGGAGACTAAATCACTCTATTACACTTTGGAGTGTGAAATGGGATTCTGACTCCATTTGTAAAGTAATGAGAATCAATGTTTCTTTTAATACACACGTGTCAAACTCAAGGCCCGGGGGCCAAATTCGGCCTTTTAGAGCATCCATTTTGGCCCGCAGCTGAAAGCAAAACAGTCAGAGAAGCTATGAATCATTGTGTAAATTACCAACTAATTCAGTTGTCAATATCCCCAAAATAATGCACACGTTTGTATGTGTTGTCGTACAGTAATGGCAGTCTGGGGACCACATGTGGTCTAGTATTGTGCACAACACATTAAATGTGTCAAAAAATGCACAAAATGACAACATTTGAATACATAAATAACTGAAAAATATACAAAAAAACATACATACAGAAACAAAAATACATAAAAGGAGATCTTAATAACAATAACTGCAAAAATTCACAAAATAAAAAGACAGTGTGAGGAAGAAATTGCTAATACTGTTTAGTGTTCAAACCTGTCACTTAATTATGCAGTTCTGGGTGAAATTCATGAAACCAATGACTCACTTTAAAGGATTGGAAGAAATTTAAATCCCTATTAATATCCATTCAGTATTCAAATGTAAATGTATTAACGCCCACATTCTGTTTTATAGAAAAATCCCTGTTAAACGTGCAAATCTATATTTAATCCTGATTAAATTGTTGGAATATTCGAAAAACCAAAACAACATAACTTAGTCAAATTTCATAAAGATCGATCAATTATGAACCGAGATATGAATTCTTAAAATTTCGCCAATAATAAGAAACAGGGATTTTTCTATTTTTCAAACTGATCAAGAATCAGTAAATTGATCTGGACTCCCTTCTAAATGTTATTGTATCTTCCATGGTGTAAGATCTTTTTTTGGTTACGTTTTCATCAAAATCTACTATTGGTGTAATTCTGCTTAAAGTCAAACAATTAAACACAGTTGGAAACTAGGGCTGGGACTTTAACGCATTAACTGTGATTATTTAATTACAGAAAAATAACGCACAAAAAAATAAATAAATAATGCATTTAATCGCTTTTTTTTTGCACTCCAAACAGCGCGGAACCTTTCTCATTTCATGAGTTCCTGGTATACCCATAATACTGATGCACAGACCATGACGCAAGAAACAGGAGTTTAGAAAGTTTACAAAAAAAGCATAAACATAGCTTAGTTAAATCTAAGTTGGTGCTTTGTGAACAATGCAATCATAATATTATTTATTCATATTACACATTATGTTATGTTAGCACTCAGTGATGGAAATAATAAACACCATTTTTTTGGGGGCTCATTTATTGTTTTCAATAATTCAGTCATATACCAAAATCCATTTTAATTGGAAAAACGATGCTTCTCGTGTCAAACATTGTTATGCGATTAATTTAGATTAATCCAAAGTAATTAATTACAAAGTCTCTAAATAATTAGAAATATTTTTTAATCGATTCCCACGTCTAATGGAAACATTAGCTCCAAAGCAGAAGAAATTAACGATAGGAACCAAAACTAATAAAACAAAATTGAGCAGGTGAATAATCTGTGTCCTCTCACTGAAGGAGGGAAGACAATCAGTAGATTAGACACACCTGCGTGCAGACAGGTGGGCGGGGCCAGAGTGTGCACTTAGAGGTCAAACGTCCTCTCAGGAGTTAAACGCAGACCAATGGGGACACACACACACACACACACACACACACACACACACACACACACACACACACACACACACACACACACACACACACACACACACACACACGTGCACAAAAGCACTTAGACGTTGACTGATGTGTTGAGTCCTCAGAGATGCTGTGGTCACCACTGCAGAGACTCATTATATAGCACACACACACACACACACACACACACACACACACACACAAAGATCAGCAGGACAATCACCATTAAACACACTGTGTCTGAGTGGATGTGCACCAGTGTTCCCAGTGCACGGGGTCACAGACACTCACCAGCTGGGGCTCAAAGCTTTGAGACTCAGAGGTGAATGTAATGGATTACATGTACTGACGTTACTTTGATTGAGTCACTTTTATGGGATACTTGTACTTTTTAGTATATTTCTAAATCAGTGATTTTACTTGTACTTAAGTACGTTCTAAAAAAAGGTAAAGTAATTACTTACTGAGTAAATTATTCTTTAAAGAAGTTCTGATGAACTACGGCCGGGCCCACTGAACGTCTCCGCGCCAAATAGCACGTACCACGTTCCCGAGAATTCAGTCAAATGACTCGGTTCCACCAAGTAAAAAAAGGTCTCTGGGAGGTTCTTGACATTCGCTCATAGAATATCTGTCAAATTACAGCCCGATTCATTAACGGAGGAGTAGTCATTTGAAAAATGGGGCCCCCGGGGGTCCTTCTGGCACATACAGAGTAATGGGCCCCATTCATTTATTGGTATATGTCAATGATTCTGTACCACCAACTGTCGCAATATTTGACTCACAAATAAATGAGAAAACTTTGATGGAAATTTCCGAAAAAAGGGGGTGGGCCCGCGGACGCCTCAGGCTCCTAATCAAATTGTCTGAGGCATAATCCTAATCTACGTCGAATTATCTTTGAAACGATATATTACACGACTATGTCCCTATAAATTTGGAAATTACCGGAAATGGGGGGTGGGCCTCTGGGCCACATTTCAAAAAAAGGGCTCTGAGCGTCTCATCGTATTCATTCATAGAGTATTCATAACAAACTGCATACCTATCTAATGAGAACTAACGAAGGACTAGTCATTTGAAAAATGCCGCCCCTTGGGTGCCCCCTGGCGCCCCCGTGATGTGTACGGGGTAATGGGCCCCATTTATATATTGGTATGTGCCAATGATTCGGTGCCACCAACTGTCGTAATATTTGACTCCCAAATAAATGAGTAATCAACTCGCTCTGAGCGTCGATGCGTACACATCCATTGATTATAGCTACCAAATTTCAGCCCGATCCGTTGATGAATAACAGAGGAGTAGTGATTTTAACTAGTGTACACAAGAAGAAGAAGAAGAAGAAGAAGAAGAAGAAGAACAACAACAACAACGTGAGGGCGTTTGAATCCAGTAGCTCGGTCTAAAAATCGTAAACCACAGAACTGTTACTGGTTTCAGGTCATCAGTTTATGAAGTCACATTGAACATAATCCATATGTTCTTAGTCGTTCCATTTCTGATCAACGCCCACTTTCTATGGTTCAGGTTGGGGGTTTCTATGGAGGAAGATTTGTGTCTTTATTATTCAATCAAAAAAAAAAACTTTTAAATCAAAATAAAAAAAATATTTCAATTAAAAAAAAAAAAAAAAAACCTTTTCAATTAAAAAAAAATCTACTTCAATGAAAATACACGTGTGTGTGTGTGTGTGTGTGTGTGTGTGTATTTTAAGTAACAGTGCTTCTTGTTACTGGATGAATATGGATAATTTAGGTAAAAATGCAGGAAAAACTGGAGAAGTTGGATCGTTAGGGCTGTGGCTTTTGCAGAGGTTGGTTTAAAACTCTCTTCAATTAAAATTGGTGTAGAAATGAGACTAAAATCTTTACTTCCTGCTCTGACACTGTTGAACGTGTCCTCATTAATCAGTGCAGGTGTGATAATGAGATGAGCTTTGTTAGCAGTGAAGCAGGAAGACAGAAGAACATGTTGGAAAGTTTGTCTCCACAACTCATTTATTCTCATGGATTTAACACATGGATTCATGGCTGTGGATCCATGTTAACAAATAGAAGAAAAGGTAAGGCAAATGTATTTATATATATATATACAGCATTTCATACACAAGGCAATTCAATGTGCTTTACATGATTAAGAAGTGCAACAGAAAACATTTCACAGTTTAAAAATTGATAAAAACATTAGAAATAGCAGTTAAAACATTTAAAATCAGCAGTAAATAAACCTTTAAAATCAATAGTAAATAAATATTTAAATTCAGCAGGAAAAACATGTGAAATGCTTCAGCTTTGGAATAGACTTGTTAAGATGTCGTATCAGAGACGCACAAAAAGGTCTTTATTTGTATTACCTGTTATTGTCACCCTTGGGAAAATGAGTTAAAATGTCTGTTTAGTATGAAAAATATGTCCTTTATTTTTTTTAATAAGATACCTTGTGATATCCAGGAGGTTCAGCGCAATATGTTTCTTATGTACAGAGAGAAAAGGTCTGTTGACATATGGTGTAAACCAAAACTAAGAACATATTGTCTCATAATAAAAGATTGCTACAGGGTAAAAACATATGTTCACTTTATTTTAACCAAAAGACAAAGATCTTTCTGTGAACAGTTACTTTAGCTTTAGAGAGCGGCAGGTTTAATGCTGTCCTAGAGGATTGAAAATGAGATCTACTTTTTGTTTTACTGTACATTGTATGATAACATAAGGGATGTTCTTTTCTTTTTTTTTAAAGCTTCATTTTACCTTTTTTATATCAGATTTTATTTCACAAACTTAGGAAAAAAAGACAGAACTCATTATTCAGGTTGAACTGTGCCAGTAGTCTATGTTAATGTAAACCACTGCATCTGAACTTTCTGGTGTCTTATAAGACCATGAGGGTTGTGCACATTGTGTGCATGACACAAAAATAAATTCAATCAATCAATCATATATATATATATATATATATTCTATTCATTTTCCAATCCACACTATGGAACTTCTGTTAAAAATCTATTTCATGCAATCCTGTAGTTCACCTGTGCTTTCACATTGGTTTAGAATAATTGAACAAAAAAAATAAAAAAATTGAGGTTTATTTTTCTAAACTCACCTGTTTTCCAGAGTTTTAGCCTCTGAAAAGTCACTTTCTGACCAACTCTACACAAACAGCCTGATTTGCGGCCTACTTATGCATATTCATGAGTGGGCGTGTTTATAGACGGGAGACTGACTTTCTCCTCCCTGTACGGTGACGTAGGGCCAGAGGATGCCCCGCCCTCCTCCCACCCACTCCGTAGCCGAGCTCATGCTACTTTATAAACACGAGACAGAGCATGGGGGCGGGGCGTTCACCGGTACATACATAGACTGTAGAAAATACATACATAGCACTGCACGAAGGACGCTGAAATGCTCACCTTTGTGGGCGTGTGTGTTTATATGTCAATCATGGCAGAGAGCTTCCTGGAGGCGTGGCTTCTCCAGCTCAGTGCCGCGTCAAATTCGTCATCAAAGTGGGAACGCGTCATCGCATTGTAGCGAGGTGTTTGGGCTCCCCCTGTAGTAAGAAAGGAGTAAATCACCCTCTAACTAATGATTGATGGAATCAATAAACAAACACTTTAGGCATTTGTATGAAGCTAATAGACCTTTATCATGTTTAAAGCACAGAAAAGTTCATTTAGCTTAACATGGACCCTTTAAGATGCATTTAATAAAAGTAGCATCACCATGTTTGTTGTGAACATTTATCAGCTTTATTTAATACATAACGGACATTAAAGGCATGATTTTTGTGTGTGTGTGTGTGTGTGTGTGTGTGTGTGTGTGTGTGGTGGGTGGGTGGGTGTGTGTGTGTTTGTGTGTGTGTGTGTGTGTGTGTGTGTGTGTGTGTGTGTGTGGGGGTGTGGTGTGTGTGTGTTGTGTGTGTGTGTGTGTGGTGTGTGGGTGTGTGTGTGTGTGGTGTGTGTGTGTGTGAGTCAGAATATTTCAGCCCTGTAGCACATGGACACACCAGATGGTCTTTGTTTTACTTCGTCCAACTCGTCACACATGTGATTATAGCTTCAGGTTCAGGTAATCTGTGCGATCATCACCAACATTTACTGTGTGTGTGTGAAAGAAAAGGGCATTGTGTGTGTGTGTGTGTGTGTGTGCGCGCCTCATGAGCAAGCATGAATAACACTTGTACGGTACATAGTTGGATTACTGGATGAATGGGATTCCAGAATTAAAAGCACATCCATTAATGTATTTTACACCGAAGAACCAATTTCTTAAGGATTATTTAAATTCACATACAGTAATGTTTTTTTTTTTTTTTTGTGGTGTGTTTACAGTTTTCATCTGTTTTGAGTTGTTTTCTAAAGTAGTTAATGATTGTCTTTGTGTGATCTGAATACCATGAACGTTAGTAGATATCCTCTGGAAACACTGAGTCAGTAAACCCTGAGGTTGTGTCTGACAGGCGTCAAGGCTGGAAATCCAAAAAAATGCCTTGATTATGGGCGGGGCTTTTGTAGTAGTTAAGACACACCCAGTCTATACTATTAAAATCTCCAAATAACAATCTATGCAGTGCTAAAGCTACACAATACTCACTATTCCTTTTTGTTCAATCCACAGATTACAGAGTTTCTCATTTATTTGAGAGTCAAATATTACGACAGTTGGTGGTAACGAAACATTGGCACAAACCAAGATATAAATGGGGCCCATTACCCCATAAGTGTCACGGGGGGCCCATTTTTCAAATGACTACTCCTCCGTTAGTTCTCGTTTGATACGTATGCAGTTTGGTATGAATATGATGAGACAATTTGAGCACTTTTTTTTAAAATGGGGCCCATCCTCTATTTCCGGTAATTTCCAAATTTATGGGAACGTAGTCATGTGACATATTGTTTTAACGGTAATTCAACATAGATTATGATTATGCCTCACACAATTTGATTAGGGGTCCTAGGCCCCCTTTTTTTCAGCAATTTCCATTAAAGTCGTTTTCTCATTTACGTGAGTCAACTGTTGCGACAGTTGGTGGTACTGAATCATCGGCACATACCATTATGCCGTATGTGCCACGGGGGCACCAGGGGGCCCCATTCTTTTACTCTGTGGAACCGACTCGTTTGACTGAATTATCGGGAACGTGGTACGTGCTATTTGGCACAGAGACGTTCCGTGGGCCCTGCCATAGCTCATCTGAACTTGTTATAGAAAGGGGGCGGGGCCAACAATGACACAAGAAGCCCAATAGCCAATAACAAAATTTGATTGCATTAGCAGAGTTTCAACCCACGTAAGGCAGTCACAAATACATTTGTATTTAGCAGAAAAAAGTGGTTTTGTGGTTTAATTACTTTTTAAATCATTTGTTTTCTGCTCATTCAACTTAATTTCTAAAATACCAAATAATCACAAAATATAAAAGGGAAGCTCTGCCTTCTGTTATAGTAGCATTAGGAGCTTTGTGGATTAATAATCAATACTGTAGAACTGTGCTCTCTACTGTTCAACTGCAGACTTTTTAATGACCTACTGGCACATTGTGATAGTAAAGAGTTACACTGCTAAAAATAAATAAATTAATAAATAAAGCAAACACTTAAAAAAAACACGACGTTAATTCTAAATCACTTCAGGAAGCACCACTGATTGAGAATCAGTTTCACCTGCTGTTGCACAAATGGAACAACATGGTTGTTGCTAATGTAACTGCTAATGTAAGCTCTGTTTTTATCAATTTGTTCTTCCTTTTTTGTGTTTTAGTTACTCAGGGTAATGTTAAAACCTTCCTGTAATGTTCCACTGAACACTAATGGAAGGACGTGATGGATTCCTAGAAACTTAATGAATAAGAAGACTTTAGAGAAGGAAAATAAAAACCCTATTTTTGCACAATAGCATGAATAGAACTAAATCTTCTGCACTCAGTCGTAAGGAATTCAGACTTGTTCCTATTTTTCTTCTGACATTTCTCAACTTTTTCTGTTTTAGTTTTAATTTAGTTAATTGGGATGATCTGTTTTTTAGCTGGTGTTATCCTCCACAAAGCTCCACCACTAACAGAGATTACTTCTGATTAAATCATTTAACGTAATCTTTTATTTCTCACTGATCTACTGAACTCCACAAAATGATTCATAATATTTAATGTTCGTCAAACGTTCTTGCCTTTGTTTGTGTATCCTCTGCTTTCTGAACTGGATCATCTCAGATTATCTCCAGTACTTTTGACTGATTAATATTCCATTTTGATTAAGATGTCTTCAGATTAAACAAGCAAACCTCAAAACAGCAGATAATTAAACGTTTCTCATCCATCCACAGTTTCTAACCGAAGCGTTAAAACCCATCATTAACTCTATATCAGGGGTTCTAAACCTTAAAATAACTCAGGTTATTTGACTTATTTTTACCCTTTTTCTGCAACTACACCAAACGTGCCATATTTTAACATCTTGTCATCACTTTTTCTTGCCATATTTTTTCTCCTTTTACTGCATTTTTGCTGTCACTTCATCAAATTTCAATGACTTTTCCACCTAATGTCACATACGTTGACCCATTATTGTCTTTTAACCTCTTTTCACTGTATTTCATGCAGAGTTTTGCCAATTTAACCACATTCACAATTTGTCATGCCCAATATTTGCCAGTTTAAACTAATTGTTGTCACTTTGAACCCTTTTTACCACTTTTTCTGGCCACTCTAATCAATTTCTGTGGGTTATACAATCTTATTTCACCTCCTTTCCCACCATTTTTTGGTTCCTTTTAAAGCATTTGATTTCTGATTAAAACAAGGGTTTATGTCTTTAAGATGACGATATATTATAGCACAAATAATAATAAACTTCCCGGATAACAGTGGATATTATTCCGATAAATAAATAAATGTGGTTATTATTCCGGTCTCTGCATGTCACAGGCTGAAAAGGTTGAGAACCACCAAAAAAAAAAAGATGTCAGAAGTTGTTTCCTTATTTATAGCAGATTGATGTGACCCTGTTAAAGGAATTAGCGAGAACATGTCAAGCTTCTCACGCCGTTTCCTCTCGCTGTGTCGCAGTGTTGTGACAGAGAGAGAAAGAGGTGAGGCTTCAACCTCGTTTCTCATTTGAAATAAGCACGTTTTAATTATTATTCTAACAGGAAAACCTTACATTCACATTTGTGGATTTCTGTGTCGATGCTTTCATAACCTCAGTGGGTTTTTTTTTTTAAATTATAAATGAAACCAAAGAAATACCTGTGAAAGTCAGCTACAACTTCATGTGTCTACAGAGAGATGGTTTTCTAATAACGGCCCAACATTATGGTTTTTTTAGTTTTGCTTTTGGAGCTAAACACACTCTGAAGTCTCCTTTTATTTTGAAATCACTCACCTATGTGAGTTATGTTGTAATAAACCAAGTGACATTTTCCCATTCCCTGTTTTGTTGTAACTCTGGACTTTGCAGACTCCATTAGGACTTCCTGCTTCACTTTAAAGGAACGCTGCATTTTCTCTCAACGTCTAGCTTTATAACTGAACAGTTGTGTCAGAATTACTCACATTATTGTATTCCAGATGGGTATGGCTTTACGTTAAATTGTGACAATGGAAATCTGTGATACGTTTAAAATGCAAGATTCCCTGAGACAAAAATATGGATGTGTAATAATTGGTGCTGATGTTATTTTCTCGTGTCTAAGAGGCCGACAGCGCTGTAGAAACCAGGTCACACGCATTAGTGCTGCTGGAGGCTTTGATTGGCTTCATCTGAGTGTTTGTGGTGTTTCTATTGGCTGCCGACGTCTCTTCTTCACACATACACAGGATTAGTAGAAGTTTAGGCCTTTTCTGATAGAATAAATGCAGAGGTGTTCTTTGTGAATGAAAGATGAGGAGCTCACTTCCATCCCACGTCTGTGAGCTTTCCTCTAACGTCACCCATGGGCGTTGTTTTGATCTCCTCACCAGCCTTTCTGGATGAAAGAACACACTGTAGCCCCGCCCCACCTTAAAACGGCAACAAATTCACACCATCTAGGTTTTATTCCGAATTCTCAGTCAGCGTGTGTAAAGCTGTGCTGTCAGTGTTCATCAGCAATGAAAGTTTCTCCATCTTTATCCTTTGGCTTTTTGATTTCCTGTTTTTGGAATATTTTTGTACATTTCTGTAATTTTCTTGCACTCTGAGTCTTTTGTGTGAAGTTTGATTGTGCAACGTATTCTATGTATCGACCAGAGATTCTCAACTAAGAATAATTTTTGAACAGTTTGAGCCTATTTTTGCTTATTTTTACCTTTTTTCTGCAACTACACTAAATTTTAACCTATTTCTGTCACTTTCTTGCTATATTTTTGCTCCTTTAATGCATTTTTGCCACATTATTCTCATGTCTGCCACTTCTCCATCACATTTCAATGCCTTTTCTGCACAATTTTTCCACTTTAAAGACATTTTCACCATTTATAAACACTTTCCACCTAATGTCACATATGTTGACCCATTATTGTCACTTTTAACCTCTTTTCACCATAATTCATGCTTATTTTTGCCAATTTGACCACATTCGCCAGTTGTCAAGACCATTATTTGCCAGTCTAAACTAATTGATCAAACTAATTGTTCCATAATCGATTTTTTTTAACCATTTTTCTACAACTACACCAAACTTGCCATATTTGAACCCATTTTCATCACTTTTTCTTGCCATATTTTTTGCTCCTTTTAATGCGTTTTTGCCACTTCTGCATCAAATTCCAATGACTTTTCCATCTAATGTCACATGTTGACCTATTATTGTCACTTTTAACCTTGTTTCACCATATTTCATGCTTATTTTTGCCAATTTGACCACATTCACGAGTTGTCAAGTCCATTATTTGCCAGTTTAAACTAATTGATCCAATTAATTGTTCCAGTATCAATTTTTTTTAACCATTTTTCTGCAACTACACAAAATTTATCATTATTTTAACCCATTTTAATCACTTTTTTTTTTGTCATTTTTGTTCCTTTTGATGTATTTTTGCTACATTACTGCCATTCCTGCTACTTCTCTATCAAATATCAATGCCTTTTCTGTGCATATTTTCCACTTTCAAGAAATGTCCTGCACTTATAAACCGTTTCCATCCCTTTTCCACCTATGTTCCACATATGTTGACCCATTATTGTCACTTTTAACCTCTTTTCACCATATTTCATGCAGATTTTTGCCAATTTAACCACATTCATGATTGGTCATGGCCATTATTCACCAACTTTTTCTGTCCGTTTTTGGCCACTCTAATTTGCAACTTTTAACCGATTTCTGTGGTTTTTAAAATCCCATTTCACCACCTTTTCCACAATTTTTGGTCACTTTAAACCCAATTTTATTTCTGATTAAAACAGGGATTTACATCTTTAAAATGACTATATACTATGGTGCAATCAAAAAGAACCTTCCTGGATAACAGTAGATATTATTCAGATCAATAAATAAATGTGTTTATCACAGATTCATAGAACAATGGATGTAAATTATTTGCATTAAAGCTCCTTTATTGCACGAGGCCACCTGGACGTCTTAAATACAGGTTTATTGCTGTGAACACTGTTAATATGTCCTAAACTTTTTTTTATTTTTCTTGGTTTTTTTTACAATAGTAAAGTGTCTCCAGTGGGTTTTTATGTAGTTAACAAGGCCATTATGTCACATCTGCCTCCAGTTTGTTCCCTCATCCACATTACTGCACAACCCTAATCAGTACAATATGAAGTGACACATTATATTAAGTTCACACATCATAAAGTGCTGAGAGATACAGTTGGTCTCCATTAGGCCACAAAGGTCCATCAGCAAAGTAGAGATTATGACTGTCAGGGTTTATAGATACATCATGACTTTATAAAAGCATTACAGTCAGTATTTAATAACAATAGACTAGTCCCTACTATGTATGTTAGGAAGGAACTTCTACAATACAAAGGAAAAAAGACTTTTCTCTCAAAACTAAGAGATGAACAATTCATTGTATTTATCAATAAAACAAATAATTAAATAGGAAAATCCTCCCTGAACCATGAAAAGCAACATTTAAATGATTTATCCTCGATCCATTTACAAATAAATGTTTTTTATCTCCTTCTTACATCGCGATCCTCTGTGTTAATGTGTGTAAATCCACCTTGAAACCACTATAAAAATATGATAATTATGAAATAAAACCATCACTAATGGCTCCAAAATCATCTTGGATTTAAATCTAAATAAATGTATTCCACTTTAAAGAATAAGAGCAGTGATCTGTCTGGTAGTGTTAGGTGATGGTGTGCTTTACTCACAATTAAATTAATCAAATATGATGTTTAAAAAGCAATCAACAAATTCTTAAAGAAGGAACACAAACGTTATGTTGGATGGTTTCAGTCTTGAGACTGAAAGATAATTTCTTTATTTAATATTACCACTTAGATCTCTGAAGGTGTTCTTTTAGGTACCACTTTTTATCTTTATTTTAACACTGGGTAGGGATTTATTTTATATAGACTGAGCTTTACGTAGAGATGTGTGAATAGATGAGACTTCAGTGTGATTAAATTTACCTGGATTACTGTGTTTTCTTTATTAAAGGGAGCGTCACACATCAGGAGGTCATTTGTAGAAGCTTAGAATGTGTTTAGAAAGAGTGTTAGTAGATTTTTAAACAGAATAACCTCATTTTAAACATGGAAATGACTTTAATCTGTGAGGTAAATACCGTGAACTTGCAGATGTTTCTACACTGGAACAGTTCTGTCATTTTTAGGATTAAATCTTCACTATGTGTATGTTTTTATTGATAACACAGCAGACATCCAGACAAACTGAATTCTGGGTTTCACATGAGCTCCAACAGTGTGGTCGTTACCAACATTATTGACTCATTGATACAAACTATTCCCAGGGGGATTATTATTCAGGATTGTGTGTGACTTTATTTAAATTAGTGTTAGTTATTTATGAAATCTTTTGTCTGAGTGAGTGAAGCGGTCATATTTTGTCCTTCTGAACACAGACGTATCAATGTGGGGATAATGATCGGATACCACAGCACGGATTAGCACGCTGCTAAGCTTGGTGTGACCACAGACTGAGGAGCACTCAAAATGAGCACAGGCCACGGTCATGGGCCATGGGCGAGCGAGGTGGATTAGAGCAGTGAGGGAGTGATGGAGGGGGGGGAGTGTTGGCCATATGAATGACAGGATGGATGAGTCCAAAGCTGGATGGATGAGTCCAAAGCTGGATGGCTGCGGTGTTTAACGGATGACATGTTGGCCACTTCACTGCTCTGCTGCTGGTTCGCTTGTTTACAATCCGGCTGGATGCCATTTTTGGTCTCCAGGGAAAATCGTCTGTGTTACAACAATGTGCAGTTCTCCATATACAATATATTCTAGCTGATTGACTCATATAGACCACAATTGGGCAATTGATCTAAATTTATACGACCCCAAAGTAAAGATGCAAAGATAAACCCCCATGCAATGACAGAAAAATACACAAAATGACATTAAAAACACACTATAAATATTAAAATGACTTCAAAAACAAACTCAAGGTCAAAATAAACAACCAAAATAGCAACAAAACCACATCAAATGACAAAAAAATACACAAAATGAGTCAAAATCTACTAAAATGAGAGGAAATACACAAAATGACAATAATAAAAAACTTTAAAAAAAGACTAAACGCTAAAGTGACTCAAAAAAACACACATATAGCAAAATAAACTAAATAGCAAACAAAACACATCAAATGACACAAAATGACTGAAACTAGTAACCAAAGCTAACAACTATAAACACTAAAATGACTCTCAAAACCACACTAAATGTCAAAATAAACAGACAAAATAGCAACAAAAATACACAAAATGACAACAGAAATACACACAAAGGACAGAAAAATACACTAAATGAGTCAAAATCTACTAAAATGACATAAAGGGGAGTGGTGGCCTAGTGGTTAAGGACGCTGGGCTTGTAATCGGAGGGTTGCCGGTTCAAGCCTCACCGGGGCCGTCACTGTGGGATGTTGAGCAAGTCCCTTAACCCCGAACTGCTCCCCAGGCGCCGCAAAATGGCTGCCGACTGCTCCTCAGGGATGGGTTAAGTGCAGAAGACAAATTCCAATAATGTACTAACATTACATGGCCAATTAAAGGCGAAAGCCCGATTTAATCTTAATCTTAATCTTAATCTTAATCTTAATAAAAAAAACACAAAGTGGAAACAAAAACCTCACAAAATGACTAAAAACGCACAAAATAGCAAAACACGTCAAATGACACAGAACGACCAAAAAAAAAAACAGAAAAATACACAAGATGGCAAATAATCCACACAATGACAGAAAACCTCCCAAAATGACTAACAACATTAAAATGGCTCAGGAAAACACGCTAAATGGTAAAATAAACATACAAAATAGCAACAGAAACATATCAAATAACAAAAGATGACAGAAAAACACAAAATTGCAACAAACTGCACAATATTACAAACACTAAAATAACTTCAAAACACACAATATTGATAACAAACACATGAATGACTCCAAAAAACACACAAGATGACCCCAACAATACACAAAATGACAAATACAAACAAAACAAGAAAAATGAATGTTAGAAAAATACAAATCAACAACAAAACCTTTTGATTTTTCCTGTTAATGCTCAGGTCATTATTGTAAATGCTATTATTAATGTTGATCATGTGACCCTCAGATCAGACTTCACTATGATAAAAGTTGCCCATCTCAGATACAGATCTAAAGTATTTATATTTTATTTTTTACTGAAACAGTAGTCACTCATATCCGTTATTTCACAGTGACTTCCTGCTCTGAATCATGGGACATGTGGTTTCTAAGTCTTTGTAAATCAATCCCATCTTCATCCTCCTCACCCCCGTCGTGACCCCTGAATGCATCGTCTGAACTCTTGTGTGATCACAGCACATCACACGAGTCATTATGAGATACAGTTGTGCACTTGTCACTTTTCAAACGGACTTTGGCGTTTCTGAATTAGTATCTGTGAACACTACAACAACACTTTGGTGCCTGAAAAGGAAGCACACAATGGTGCTTTGTGGAGCCAGCGACAGGCCTCATTAGCTGCACCACATCCTGGTTATCTGATCTCTACACATACTGTCTGACTCACCTGCACATCAAAGCCTGGCCTGTCAAACTACCTGCACATGCAACATTTCAGCACAATGATTGATATCAAAATGTGCAAACGTACAAAAGATGAAACCTTGTGGTGAAATAAAAGCTTATCTGATCAGCTTTAGATTGTTTTTCTTCTAAAGATGCGTGAGACACATCGTGTGATTTAATGTGTGCGTAATCTCGGCTCAGAAATATGATCTAGTTCAGAGATGGACAACTTTTATCACTGTGAGGGCCACAAAAAGCATTTAGAATAATGACTAATGTGAGCATTAATACAGGAACGATCAAAGCGTTTGTGTTTTTGTCATTTTGCATATTTTTCTATCATTTCTATGTATTTTTTTGTCATGTTACAGTATGTGTTTAGTTATTTTGTATATCATTATTCCTCATTTTATGTGTTTTTGGAGCCATTTTATATGTTTTTGTTGACATGCCAATTTTTAGGTTGTTTTGTGTATATTACCTAATTGTCATTATATATATTTTCCTGTCATTTTTGTATATTTTTCTGTCATTTTCTGTGTTTGTGGAGTCATTTTGTGTAATTGTGTTGATGTTTTGTAAGTACTGTGGTTAAATTTGTCATAATTTTTTGTATTTTTGTTGTCCTTTGTTGACTGAAATTTTCGGTCATTTTTGAACATTTTTCTTACTTTGTTATATGTTTTTGGAGTCATATTCTATTTTTTTTTTGTCTTGTTTATTTTTGTTGGCATTTTGTAATGTTTTAGTTATTTTGTGTATTTTTCCTTTAGGGTGGTTTGTTTTTGGGATACTTCTGTTCTTCCGTGGTCTGTTTTTATGAGTAATATTGTTTTCTGATTTTGTGTTTTTGGAGTCATTTTGTATATTTTTGTAAATTTACACATTTAAAGTCAACATGTGTTCATTAACTATCTCAAGTAATAAAAAATAATCAAACTTTTCCAATCATTTTATAATCAAAGGTACTTAACAAAAGATTAGCAGAAGTCAAGAGGAAATCAAGCTAAATGAGAGGATTATATTAATAAATGCCTTAAATATTTTCTTTTTTCTTCTTTTTATACAAATGAAGAAATTTAAAACAGCACAATAACAAGAAAAACATGTTACAATATTCATGACAAGAAATTTATTTCCATTTTTAATTACATTTCGCATTAAATTAAAGAGTTTTCTCTTTACAACATACATTAAGCTGTGAATCAGATGTTAGGGGGAGTGGAGAGAGGAGGGCAAAAAACTTTGTGACGTCACAATATATTACAAGCTTACAAAGTTGAAAAGTTTTGAGAAGAGAGTCGGTTTTGCATTTAATAGCAGTGTTTTTATAACAAAGGGTGCAAGACAACAAGGCACACACACCAAAGAACCTCACTGCCTCGTTCAGATTCACATTCTGTAAGGAAAGCAAAACACCTGAAGAACACGCTGGTCAAGCATGGGAAATCATTTCTGCATACTTAATTTAGCCTGGGCCGCGACGTTTTACGTTTACGCTTTAATTAACACTTCCTGGGATCCGTCTCAACTGATCCTAGATCAGGTTTTAGACTCATCATCACAGGATCAATTTGGGATAAACAGCAATCCATAATCTTAATAAGGTGAAATATCTTAAATTAAGGCAATATATGCTTATTTTTTGCCTAATAAGACATTTCTTCTTTCCCGTTTTAGTTAGTAAAATTATTTAGTTATTTTACTGACTTCAACATATTTTTACTCGTTTTAAAAAATCCTGGTAAGCCAAACTTTTCAGGTAAGTTTGCTTATATTTTCACCGGCGTATATTTAATTGTTTTGTCTTTTAGCAGGATTACGTCAAATGTTGGTTAAAAATGTTTACACATTTTGAACCAAAGATAACTGTTATGCCATGGAAAATTCCATTACATTTTAAAGGGGCATCTGAATCAATATACTGATTCTGGATCAGTTTGAAAAATCATTATTGCCAAATTTTCAAAAATGTACATCTCGATAACTGAGTTAACTGATCTTTGACATTTGACTCTTTCATCCAGTTCGGATCCGGATTACGCATTCCTTTGTGATAGTTCTAAAAATAAATGGGGGTGCCCATACATTTGGACTAACTGTATTCACATTTGAATTGAAATGAGAATAAAAATGTATTCCAAGCCTTTAAAGTGTAAATAATCATGATACAATGATCAGGATCATTGATCCAGATATCTACCAATAAATGACAAAGAGGAGATTTGGTGTTTTTAAGTAATATTTCCCTGATTTTAGTTCTTTATTCCCCTTGTTTTTGACTTTAACTGAAAGTCTGCAGATGCCTGCACCATCGCACTATGAATTGATATGTGGTTGGCTTTCTTCCATAGAGAATTACGTTTGATATAAAAAAAACCTTTAACTATCTAGAAATAAGTCTAAGGGAGTGCTCTAGTGTTTTTAGGTGAAGGGTTGAACGTTTAATAAAAATCTTCGAGTTAAAAAGTGAGTTAATGGAAAAAAAGTCAGATTAGTCAAACTCTCAGCTGTCCATAAGGCCGTTATAATACGAGAAACTTGCGTCTTTTTTTCCATTTTCTTTTACCGTACAAAAAGGGGCTAAAAAATGGTCTAACTTTAGAATCGTGTCATTATTTAAAAGGTCTTTTTCTCACAGGAACCTGCCTGTTTATGTAGCAAACTGCCAACAAATGAGTTCTACGATGCAAAACACTGCTTGGGATCCTTAGCGTCGCTAAAAACACAGTATACACTGGCCTTTTCCGTGTCGCAAATGTTAATGGTTCAAATATTCAGTCAGTTCACCATCACTCTAAACAAACAGACAGCAAAAAACGAGTCAAAAACAAACATCAGGACATTGTAATCGTATAAAAGAGAAATGAAAAGTCACTCACAAAGTCAGCACAACAGAAAAATGCTTCAAGCATTTATGGCACAATCAGAAAGAAACCACGGAAATGTGTGCGCGCACGTGTGAAAACGTGTTGAACGTGTGTGAGAAAAGAGTGAAAAAGACGTCACTTCCTCTCCTCCCTCCAGACTAGAAGAAGAAGAAGAAGAAGAAGAAGCGCATCGTGTCGTCAAGGGACCAGAGTTACAACGAGAACACCTACATTCTTTAAATTGCATTTTCACCAAACCAGGGAAACATTGTGACGTAAGAAAACGATACAAATAAAATAAAAAAAGAAGTAGAAGAAGTACAACAAGGAGACAAAGTTAACAGCTATCGAAGAAAACATTGTCACTACTTTAGGGTGTAAGGCACAAATTTACATGTGGAAAAAGAAGCAGGCGGTACAGATGTTTTTGTTCTTTATCGACGGCCTGATCACATGTGTGAAGAAAGACGTGAGGCGAGGATTCCCCTAGGCTACAGTCACACTGCAGGCAAATGCGACACAAATCCGATGTTTTTGCCCATATGCGACCTGTGTCCGAAAGACATTCTGAACAACACAATTCTGATTTTTTTTTTTTTTCCTTCAAATCCGACTCAGGTCACTTTCATGTCTGGTCCTAAATCCGATAAGTATCTAATTTTTGACTGCAGTCTGGACGGCTGAGGAGCTTTCTATCCTACGTCATCGCCATCCAAACACCATCGTACAGACATAACAGCATCACAGCAAACGGATAAAGCTGTAAACTCTTTTTCAAGTGATGAAGTGCTGACTTCTGTTGGAAAGAAACGTTCTGAGCACAACACATGGTCTGCGTCTGAATAGTCCTTCCTATCTCCTTTCCTGTCCACTTTTCCTCAACCCCGTGGATGACGTCACAGGGTTAAGTAAAGGTGTTAGGAAACTTCCTAAAGGAGTTATGGAAAGGCCATCACGTTGCTTTTGACAATCAGACGCACTTCCACTCGGTGACAAAGGTTCGTGACGTCTGCTGTGGTGAGAAACCTACACATTTCCAGAAACGGACTAAAAGCGCATTTATAACACTTTCCCCTGATATAATTTCAAATATCACAAGGTTTGAATGTAAATCAAATGTAAAGAGGCTACGAGGAACAAAAGTGAAACTAAAAGAACGTCACATTGAGAATGGTTGCTCACACTCACAAATCAACATTAATCCAAAATAAGTATGTTTTTATGAAATTGTTACATTTATGCAAGGTAAAGGCCTACAAAATGTTGCAGACATACAAACATACAACCGCGCAAAGCATTCCTAGGTGAAGGAAATATGTTGAATAAAACGGTGTGGCTAAAAATGAACAACAGAGTTCTTTGTTCTGTCATTGTGAGTTTCCATGAACACTCGGATAAGCGGGTCCCTTTAAATGTTGTCGCCGCAAGGATTGTGGGTCAGCATTATCTGGTCTCCTTTGGTAAAGGATTCAACAATGTTTCCTAGGCTAAAGGAGGTTATAAAAGAAGCATTGAGCCTCTTATCCTTAGCTTTTAGAGAATTGGAATGCTCCTTATCTCGGCCACCACTTACACTTGGGGAAAAGTGGATAGGAAAGGAGATAGGAGGGACTATTCGGACGCACCCTGGACACCTCCGTATTTACTTGCGTAAACACTGTACATGCCTGTGGGGTCATGGGTCACCTTAGGACCTCTTCTGCACATGCGGGTCACTTCAGGGTCGCATTCCGTTCATACTCCAAACTGATTGAAGATGCATTTAATATATAAATATGAACGACCACACAAAATGTGCATTAAGACCTGCAGTGTGAACGTAGCCTAAGCCTCACTTAAAGAGCTCCTCTCTGTATATAAGCAGATACTCGCGCTACTGCGGTCACATGCAACAGTGAGCTTTGATGTCAACCAATCAAAGCCCACCTCTTCTGGTAGAATTAGGCCTGCTCGACGGGTGAAGAGGTGACATTTGGGAGCTCTGATTTTCCTTATGGTTGGTCTTGTACAATGAAAACAAGAAGTTCTGGTCCTCAAAGGTTTTTTTTTTTTTAGTCCTGGTCTGGCACAGTTAGAATAAATATCTCCTCATGTCAAGCTTCAGGTCCCACCGAGCACACAGTAAGACTTAGTGGAACGTAAATCATCAGAAAAGTTCTACTGGCTCCAGTTTAATGACTTTAAATATCTTTTTCTTACAGCTGATTTTTTTATCTTTTAATCATTACTCAAAGATTTTTTTGAGTGATGATAATTTGTCTCCTCAAAGTCTAGAAAGTCAGTCAACTTCTGTTATTCAAAAGCACTTCATAAAAATAAATACAGCTAACTATTAGTATTAACAGTCATGTTATTCAGTGAAACCAGTACAGTAGCAGATCCTGGTCCCGGGGCCAAGAGTCAAAGCGAGGCCAGACTTGATTGCTGTAACACTGAGAGGTTTTTTTCACAGTTTCCCGTCGTTGTCCTTTCAGTTCAACATCCAACCTGTTTTTGACGATTCGTCGATTCAGTCACTCTAGATAATGTACAACCGTTCCCACCCCTGCTCTCTCTTCTTCTGTGCTTTTACCAGCATGAGTTGAAGTATTCGGTCAGTCGTTGTGACCAGTGACGCCACCAACACCCACTTGAATGCTACTGGGTGTCAATGGATTGAAAACTCAGGACTCTGTCTATTATCTTCTATTTCAGTAGCGCACGTTTCTTTGTGTTTCCAGAGGAATGAGCGACAGCTCATCAGCGGCAACAACTGGTGACGATTGTTTATTATTATATACATATTTATTAAAAAAACAACAAAGTGTTTTCATCTTTAAAAAAAGTCATTTCCACTGTACTGTACACCAAAAAAACAAAACAAACACTAAAAGGAGAAGCAAAGTACAGTGATCCCTGTTTTTCTGCCTCGCTCAGAAGACCAAGTGTCTTTAAACTGTCTTTTCACATTGAAATGATGAGCCAACAGGTGGACTATGTGCCAGAGTCACTGGACTTGACTTTTGTTGAGAGCGACACTGCCGACGGTTTGGGAGGGACGTCCGGCTTCAGGTGTTTGATGCCCGTTCGAGGCAGTGAACCGTAGGAGCTCGCTCCGGAATGCCTCGACAGAGACATTCCCTGTGCTGTCATTTGTATGGAGTCCACCCTTTGAGGCGCAGGGGGCGGAGTCTCCACGCGGTTGAAGCTGTGATGTCTCGCCAAATGGGAGGAGTTAGATGAGTTGGTGTTGTGTTTTTTAAGAAGAGCAGAAGACCCGCACGCGGCTGACGCCGCCGATCCTTTCCGGAGGCCGTACACCGAGGAGTGGACCTCAAGGCGTTTCCCCATCTGTGGGACGGCGGGGGGGACGGTGAGGGAGGCCTCCCTTTGGGGGACGCGGGGTGGGAGCACTCCATCTGGATCTGCCATGTTCAGGTTGTGGCTCTTGACGGTTTTGTACTCCAGCGTGGCGCCCTGGTCATCCATGATACCATGGCCCATGCTCAGCTCGCTGTGGTGCGGCTGCTCCACGTACTCGTGCTGGTAGGACTGTGGGTGCTGGAGCAGGTGTGGGGGAAGCTGGTGCTGATGCTGTGGCAGCGGTAGCACTACCACGCTCGGGATATGGCCGGGCGACGCCCTCAATGGCAGGTCCGTGGAGATCACGGGCGAGCCCAGAGGTGGCATGTCCTTGGTACAGGCGTTGATCAAGTTCTGGTTTCTCTCCCACTCACGGCTTCTGCGGCTGGGCTTGCGCCGCTGTTGCATGGGGGTGGATTCGGGTGTGGGCAGGGCAGCAAGGTCAAGGTGGTGCTGGTCGGCTTTGATCAGCATTCTTCCGTTGGGCGCCAGTCTCCCGTTGTGCAGCATCGGGGTGAGGATGGCCTCGGGTCGACCGTCTTTGTCCTGCGTCTCAAACAGACCAGTCAGCTTGGTCACGCTGTTCATGGAGCCCCGGCGGGGGTGGAGGTGGTGGCTTTCCTTTTCTTTGCGGCCCGTCAGGTCTATGTCGCGCCGCCGGTGGTCGCAGACGCAGTAAACGATGATGCCGGAGAAGATGGCGCCCATTGCAAAAGCCAGGATGACCGCAATGGCCAGAAGTGTCACAGGAACCAGCTGGTCGCGACCCTTCTGGTAGCTCCCACGGATCACACCTAGGAACAGAAACGGATGAAAATCAGCTAGCAGACCAAAATAAAAACATCCAAAATGATGTGGGTGCTGCTGGTGGTTTTGTTTGAACTTCAAAGGAAAAGTTGCTGCTGGAAACAAAGGCTTATTTATGGACCAAAAAAAAAACCAGGAAACAAGGCTGAATTACAATAACTCAAAGATGTTTCCTCTGCATGTAGTTTAGATGTTTTGTGGAAGAAGATTATGAATCTCCTATAAACAAATAAAACAATCGTACAAACAGGGACAAAATAAGAGCAACATTCAATATTCTCTGAAAATCGAATATTTGACTGAAAATGTGTTTTGAAGTGCTGATTGTGATTCATGCAGCAAATCAGCGATAAAACCTTGAACTGGAATGGAAAAAAGATAACGGAGCCTAAAATACAAAAAACCCTTTCTTTGCGCGGATGCAAAAAGAAGACTTGAATAATAAATATTGGAACCAATCGCAGACAATACATGGAAAAGTCTCTGATTGGCCAGTGAATCCAATCAATGTCTCATTCAAAGGCCTCATGTGACACCAACAAGAGAAAAGTAATTCAATAAAACCAGCTTTAAGGAGCGAGTGGGAGCAGCAGGTTGTCTTTGACCAAATGTCGGGTCAGACCACGAGTGTTTGCTTCCCACACACTCACGGAGTAACAACCCTCCAGCCTGATGATGAATGTACACACCTAATGCACTCTGGGTTCAACACCAAGGTCTACACGTCAGAGATTTACGACGTGTTCACACATGACCCGTCACCGACCCAAATCTGTTACCATAGACGGACAGTGGACGGAACAGGTGGGCAGCTTCACCTGATTAAAAAACAACCATAATGCACTGCTGTTTGCTTTGGAAACTGTGGAAATGTGGAAGCATGAAAGTAGAGCCTTTAAATTTTGACTGAATTTCATATTTGGGTTATTTTTATTTAATTTTTTCTGCTTTAATTTGACACGATTCATGACGGGAGCGAATGAACACAGAGAAGATAAAATTATGGTAGATCTCTAATCCTTTAAAACAGACATAGACAACTGACCCAAAAAACACACCAAATGAAAAAACACTGAAACTAATAGAAAACAAACACAAGTCAACATAAATGACAACAAATACAGACAAAATAACAGAAACATTAACAAAACGTCAACAAAAGTAGACAAAATGACTTCATAACAAAAAATATACAAAACGTCATGAAAAATTAACGAAATAAATTTTTTTTTCAAAATATCAAGAAAAATAGACAAAATGACCCCTAAATCACACGCAATGACTCCCAAAACACACAAAGAACCCCAAAATAATTGAAAAATGTACAAAACATCAAGACAAATAAACAAAGTAAAAACAAATATACAAATAACTGATACATTTTCAAAACGTTCACAGAAATAGAGAAACAAACCTCCACAACACACAAAATGACAGAACAAATAAACAAAATGCCAATAAAAATAGACAAAATACTTCAAAGCACACAAAACAAGAGCAAAATAGACAAAACTGAAGAACATCAATCAACAAAAGTAGTTCCAAGATATTTACCAAAAAATAATGAAAGGAATTGTGTTTTGTTTACATTTTCTGAAGTAAATTTTCCTGTGCCTATCAATTACTCATATCACATTGGCTTCTACTTAACAAAAGACGAGAGCGAACAGCCACAAACCTACAGTAGCTTTTGAGGGCAGTACAGTTAAAGAGGAATGTCTATTAGATGACAAAAGCCACACAATCTCCTTCTTTCCCACTTCTTTCATGCGTGTCATCACTTTCGATTTACTCTGTAATTCTTCAAAAGCAGTTGCTCCAAAACAAAGTGTTAGTAGTAATAAGTCTTTGAAATCCGGAAGCGGCTGGGTAATCACGTTTGGCTTTTCAGCACGGTCGGTTCTTTTCCAGGATCTGCTCGGAGAATCCCTCTGTGTTTTCTCAGTTAAACGTCGTCATAATCTCTTCTCATGGAAGTGGAATCTAGACTCTGTTAAACTAACATCTATAATCCTCACTCACTGAAGCCAAACCTTATTCTCACATCTAACAACAGGATTTAAAAGCTATTTCTCCAGACGGGTAGAAAGCTCTGTCTGAGTGCATTGAAGGCCATTACGATACCTTTTCTCTAATCATTGTACAAACACTCCGCGCTCAAATCACATACCTCATGTGACTCTTGGCATCAGCTTTAGAAACTTGGCCAAAACAGTTTTCTGAGGACACGGTGAGAAGTGATGAGCGTTATCTTCTGACAAGCGTTACGGCGTAGACTCGTGTGAACAAAGGACAAACCCGTCCGACTAAACATCTGCTTCTCATCACCACGGCAACATCCTACGCTATCTTTCACTTTGTTGACTTTCTTCTGTCCTCGCATCATTTTTTTCCCCCTTGATTTTCTGCTACTTCTCTACTTTACAGAAACAATGAATCACGTCTGAGGCTTCTTCTCATTTCTTTTTCCTTTCACACTCTTCACCTTCCATATGGCAACTGCTCCGTACTGCGGAAACTAGAGAGGCTGTAATTACAAAATTGTGGACTTTGTGAGTTATCGTCTAGAAAGGAATTGTGGTGGCGGGTGCTGTTTGAAAGTTGCTGGGTTAAATGCTTTGGCAAATAACAACAAAATGGAAGTAAAAACTTGGCTTCACTCGAGTAGAGGAACACTGGAAATCTAAAAGAATAAATAACAGAGTAAACCTCAACAAACAAGTGTTCTAATCAACATTTTCCTTGACTCCAAAATGTGAAATTTGTTGCTAAAAATAAGCTTGAGTTTGAAAAGCAAAGCCGCAGGCAGCAGATCCAAACCATTGTCTATCTGTTTGAAGAGTTGGATCATGAAGCTGGATCTTTGTTTTCTTTCCTGGGTGTGCTAGCCGCAGTTAAGACCCTGTTTAACCTGCACCGCATGGCTCGAGTTCTACTTTCCGTCTTCTTAGCCTGACGACTCTCACACAAACACTTCCAAAGAGGACTGTACTTGTAGCTTAGAGCCTTTGTAAAACACACGACATGAGAAGGGGGTGGGGGGGGGACTTTGAAGACTTCCACCTTTCATGTGAGGAATTGTTTCTCATCCTGAAATCAAAGGGAGTAAAACGTGCCTCAGAGGAGACCAGAGCCATCTCCGATGAATCCCACGACTTCAGGGTCTTTAATTAAGGTGGCGTCTTCTCTCAATGAACAATTGGGATCTTGGTGAAAGTTTTCAAAACATCCACAACTTGACCTTGTGAATTATAAGAGGGTAGTTTAGATTGTTTTTGTTTCTGCCCTAGTTTTATCTTCTGGAAGCTCTCACTATAGAATGACAGCAGATTTCGCGACACAGCATCACTCGAAGTTGCTTCCAGCAGCTTAGATCACGCGGTTAAGTCGCAAGTCATTTCGCTTGAAGGGAGATCGATTGAAGTTGCGTCATTTACATTGATTTTGAATGTATTTTAGTCGCCAGAGTCGCTGAAGTCACGTTTGGTGTGAACGCGACTTTAGGACTAGAGCATGTAATGAGCAAAGTAACCAGCAGGAGGTGTTGTAGAACCAGCTCAAACATCTAAACATTAGAATTTTTCGATTTTCATAAAAACATCCAGATTTGGGGATATTAATCCAGATCATCCCCAAAATCTAATCACTTGTTCCTTATGTTATTTCCGGAAAACTTCATCAAAATATGTCCATTAGTTTTTTAATTTGACTGTTTACGGGCAAACAAATGAACAAAATAACGCCGGCAAAAACATAACCTACTTGGCAGAGTTTATAGAATGAAGTAGAAACCCTCTACGGGACAAAACATCCCTTAATGCATTGTGTTTATGGTGGAGTTGAAAACAAACTTTTAACCTACTATTTTAAACTTTTTTCCTAGTAATTGATCTATGATGCATTTCCATGAGGCCTATATGTCTTTATTTGATAAAAAAAAAATATGATCCTCTCCAACAGCTTTAAGGTTCCAACTCTTGCCTGACAGAATATATCGCAAGTCCTCCCACAGCTCAACACTTTTCTTCATGCCTAAACTCACTGATTTCACGCATCCTAGGGTCTCAAAATACAGATATCATACACTTGTGCTATCTTTCCTACAGCAACATGTCCTTACTGTAGCAAACCACTCGCTGTGATCAGAACAATTGTAATCTGCTGTGACTGGAACTGCTGAATGCTCTCTATCACTCTGACACACACGCACTCTTTTTTTTTTTTTTAATCTCTTCAGAAGTTTCAGCTTCAGCTGATTTAAGCCCACAGAGCTTGTCTTTGTGATGGCGTTGGGGAAACTTCAAAGGCATGTGGAACATCACAGGGAGGGTTACAGAGCGAGGCCCTCACCTTGAACCGTGGGCCGATCCGCAGACACTTTGTCTGCAAAAATGATTAAGATCTAAACTCACTGACGTGTCACTTGTTGAAAGGCAGAACGGTGGAAGTTTACGGCCTGAGGAAGTGATAAGAGTCGAATATTCAGCAGTTTGTGTTTGCGTTGCCTTCAGGGATGTGGAGAGAAAAAGTTTGTTGCATTGCAGCTTTTTAGCTTGAGCAAGACAGACATGGTTCCATCAAAGTCTATTTAATCCACGTCAAACTCAAGGCCTATGGGCCAAATCAGGCCCTTTATGCTGCGTTCACACCGAATGCGTCTTCTGAGGCACCGGACACATTTGCTGCACGAAACGAATCAAAAAATGTCCCCATACGCTTCCTACGCACGTCTGAATTGAAGCCCCGCCCACCAGCGACACATCCAACTTGGTGAATTTCACTGCCTGCAGAAGCGAGGAGCTGTGCTCCTTTTTCTCCCCTCATAAACATAAACCACCAGTGAAAAAAGCCGATCCTTCCTAGTCCGGTCCGGGTTATAAAAGCCGTGTCATACAGCTCCAGGTGGTCACACACAGCTTCTACTCCGTGGTTGAATGGGTGAACAGACTGGTGTCAGTGTTGACAGCCTGACGTCATCGTCAACAAAGACGGTCGCAGGAGTTCAATATTTTCAACTCTTGCGGATGTGCGAATATGCGCGCTCGCACGGCCAACGCGCTTGACGTGCAGATCGCACCGCACTGCCGCACACTAAAGATTTTGCATCTGGGACGCATCAATCCATTAACTTTGTATGTAATCTGGACGTATGGACATTTCGTGACGCATTTGGTGTGAGCGCAGCATCAGAGCAGCCGATTTGGCCCACAGGAGAAAGTGAAAATGACAGAGAAAAAAATGTATCTTTATGTAGATGACACAAATTAGTAATAGTAAAATAGATTTCTACAGAACAATAGTCCAATTTATAAAGATTATAGTGTTTTTTAACTTTGGGGTCGGGACCCTGGAGTTTAAATAGGGTCGCCTGAAATGTCTATCAATTAATGAAAATAAAAATGAATTACTGAAAAAATTTATTTTTTAATTTTTTTTTATTATTACAAACTGATATTTCAAAACTGCAAAATGACATAAAAAATACCCAAAACATCAACAATAGTACACAAAATGACAATAAGTATAGACAAAATAACTCAAAACGGAAACAAAACACACAAATGACAACAGAAATACACAAAAGGACAACTAAATACACAAAAATAACATAAAGAAAACACATGAGAAAAAGTTTTAGGTAGCATCAAAGTTTTTTAGCTTGAGACATGGTTCCATTAAAGTCTGTTTAATACATTGTAGAATAGTACACAAAATGATGACAAAATAAGTAAAAGGTTTACAAAAGGTCAACAAAAAACACACAAAATGACCCAAAACACACAAATGACAACAGAAATACACAAAAGTACAACAAAATAGGGTAAATAATAGAAAAAAAAATAACAAAACCTCAACAAAAATAGACAAAATGAATGCAAAACACACAAAGAAAAAGCATAAGAAAAAGTTTCACGTTGCACCGCAGCTGTTTAGCTTGAGAGAATGGTTCCATTAAAGTCTGTTTAATCTCTCATTAGGATATTATCTCATTAAGTCTTTACCAGGTTTGGGATGAGTGCCACTTGCATTAACAGTGTTGTTCAACATTTAAAGTGTTCATCAGGCAGGTCTGAGCCAGTGGTGAGCATACTGATCAACCAGTTAACATCAAATTACACCATAATTATACCTCCGCGATCAGTACATGTGCTAACCTCGCGGATCCTCGTGTACAAACTGATGATTCAACAGGAACATTTGTCATCAGCCATTTATTTATTTAATTTGACACAATGTTACTAAGTAATAGATTACTTAGAAAAGCTGTCTATTGACTGACTGAATGTATCTCAGCCTCTCACCTGTCGTTAATTCCTCGTATGTTGTGTTTATGTGCAGTTTAATCATGTTTTTGAGCCCAGTTCATTAGTATTTAATCTCTAGGAGTCATTGGTGTACAGATGGTGACCAGTTGATGTTTACTTTATCATAGTGTACTAATGGAGGACAGGTTTGTCGTTTGTTTGGATGCGTAACACAGGCCAATCCTGGCTCGGTTTGGAATTCGTTTCCCTGGAAATGTCCAATTTGTTTGGCCCAGTGTCAGAGGTGGGCGAACAAAAATGTTTGAACTGGGTTTATGTGTCTTTGTGTTGTCATTTTGTATATGTTTCTCATTGTGTGTGCTTGCTGATTTGTTTGGATTCATTTTGTGATTTTTTTTTTTTGTTGTTTGCTTTTGGAGTCATTTTGTATATTTTAATTGTTTTTTTTTTCTCATATTTTTGTCATTTTTGCATATTTCTCACTCATTTTGTGTTTTTTTTTGGTAATTTGGTAATTTTTGGGTGTTATTGTTATTTTCTATACTTTTGTGTATTTTTCCTGTCATTTTATGTGCGTTGGAGTCATTTTCCATAATTGTTTTTTCATATATTTTTTGTAATTTTGTGCATTTTTGTATAATCAGCTCTCATTGTGTGTGTTGTTGTTTAGTGTTTTTTCTGACTCATTTTTTAGTGTTGTCATTTTCTATAATTTTGTGTATTTTTGCTGTTTTTCCTGTCATTCTATTTGTTTTTTCTATTGCCGTTTCATTATTTTTCTGTAATCTGCATTTTTGTGTATTTCTTATTTTGTGTATTTTTCTTGTTTTTTTTTTCCATTGTAATTTTTGGGTATTTCTGTTGTAATTTTCTATAATTTGTGTATTTTTGCTGTTGTTTGATTTTTTTGTCGTTCTGTGTTTTTCATAAATTCTTTTTTTAAATATTTTTGTAATTTTGTGCATTTTTGTTAATATTCATCTCTCCTTTTGTGTGTTTGTTGTTATTTTGGGTTTTTTTCTGAGTCCTTTTGAGGTATTTTTGTTGTCATTTTGTGTGTTTTTTTCCTGTCATATTTAGAGTGAATCAGATAAACAGATAAAAAACAAAGCTCTCGGAGTGCATTGTGAACACAAACTGGCCATAATAAGGTGATAAAATGATGATCTGTTCTCTGCCCATTGGAGCCGAACCCACGACTATTCTTATGAGAAGGTGGCCTGAAGCTAACACACAGTCCTGTCAGTAGAAAAAATAAAGCTAATTTGTAGCGCGCTTACTAAAATCGAGCTCTTGTCAAGAAGGAAAAATGAATGAAGAAAAACTAAAACCTGACTCATCGATTGGCCAGGAGCGGCTCATTTACAACAATCAATGTCAAGTTTAACTTTGTTAAATGTTTGATTTCTTCATGCAGCGTAAAAACAAGTTACAAGACAAACACAAGCACCGCATTATATAAATGCTGGTACGCAGAGAGTTACTGTGATGTTTGCTTTGTACAAACTGCTACAAACGTTTGTATTTACTTAATACTACCATACATGTCTGCTTACAAATAGTTTTTCAACTTTTCAACTCCAGTTTCTTTTCTTGTTTTTAGTTGCAGGGAGTGTTTTGCGTTTAGGTTTGACAGGTTTGCTAGAATTAAATGCAAACATTTAACCGCCAATAAACGATGTTTGGCTGATTCGCAAACATTGTGAATGTGATTCAAAGCTTTCAGGGTTTTTACCTTTTGTCTTGTTAGGCTCGAACAAAAAGATGAATATAAATATGAAACATGAGAAACCTGTGTTGTAATGCCAAATAAGAAAAAAAAAAAAACACAAAATAATCAGAAACACAAAACAAAAAATCTTCAAAACTTACATAACCTAAGGATTTAATGTAAACTCATAAATTAAGGCTAAAACATTTCCAACGAAAATGTTACTGTAAATAAAATAGAGATTTTATTCCTAGTAGAAAATGAAAAGCCTTCCTTTGGGTATTATGTCACTTTTAAAAATAAGAGAAGAAAAATGTAATTTAAGATGGGTTTATATATTTGGGGAAAAAAAAGAATGTTATGTTAAAAGAAGCTGCATTTCTGTTTATGGTGTTAAAGTTTATGATCTCGAGGATCACTTTAAATTAATGAGTTCACTTTAAATAAATTAAATATTTTGCTCCTATACACCCTTTGATTGTTTGTAAACATTGTGATGTATTTTACTTAGCCTGGAGGCAAACCACCATAGATGTTTATAAACACTAGATGACTTACCCACGCTGTTAGACAACGGGGAGCAACGTAGTAACGTGGCGGCCATCTTACCTCAGACAGCTGGCCTCGCTCATTACGTCGACGTCAATGGTGCATGTACTATTTGAATAACTATAACTTGCTCAATTTTCAACAAATTTTCAAACGGCAAGTGGCAATTTCAACCTGTACAAGCATCCTATGCCATACCTACATATAATGTTTGTAAATCTGTCAATATTTCATTGAGTTAAAGGTATTTTTGTTTAAATACCCTTAACTACTAGCTACTGTAAAGCGTGTCCGAACGACAGTTGTCTGAGGTAAGATGGCCGCCATTGAGCTACGCTGGCGAATCCCACTTGCGTCATAGTGTTTACAGACCCTTTCCAAAAAATTTGAATATCATGGAAAAGTTGTTTAATTTCCATAATTCCATTCAAAAAGTTCCACTTTCATAGATTATAAATTCAGGGCCCAGAATTTAAATGATTTCAAGTATTTATTTGTTTATTTTTACATAAATTGGGCTTCCAGCTCATAAGACCCACAAAATCAGGAATAAAAAAAAATATAATACTATGAAGAAATCACAATTTACTTAAACAAATAAACTTTTTTAATGGAATTATGGAAATTACACAACTTTTCGCTGATATTCTAATTTTTTGGAAAGGGTCTGTATATGTCTATGCTTTAGCCAGCGGCGTTTCCTGTTTTCGCCTGTGCCGTTAAGGGGTCTATTGAAACATAAGTTGATAAGCTGATGAATAACGCTGTTATTAAGTTGTTTCTATTGTGTTTTTTATATAATGCTGTTTGGTGGATGGGCTCCGATAAGCAGTTGCAGCTTCAGTCCATTCCATTTTTGGTAGTTAAAATGAATGTTTATTCATTGTATTGTTTATGTTTGAAGACAGCCAAGAACAAATATCTATCTATAATGCTTAATAACATTGGTCGTTTTTGACACTTTCACAGAATGCTTTAAAATGTTCCTACTAGTGTTCTTTCTTTCTGTATTCTGGTTAAAATGAAACCATTAGGTGTTGGGTCGGGTCGTACTTTACTTCTGCGATGCCAACTTTACTTTGGCAAAACGACGTCTGAGAACTGCCAGGAGCTGAAAATATCCTATTTAGAAACGCTTTTAGCTGACAGCTGATATTACTGTGAAAGCCTGACAGTGATGGACTGCAAAGTTGCACAAGTACCAGTAAAAAACTGCATGATAAAAATATATATATATATATTTATATATATATACAGTAAGTCCTTCATACAGTTTAGGTTTATATCATAATGAAAAAAGTGCACAGTCATCTTTCCTTGGCATGAATGCATAAGGGAGACTGCAGTGGATATGACTGTGACATTAAATGTGTTTAATGTATTTCCGATAGACTAAATATGTTACAAGCAAATGTATTTCCTACCATAGTGGTGCAGTGTTTACATTAGGTCCACCTGATTTATCTGATTTTCCTCTCCTTTATTTAGCGTTTCTTCATCATTCTCTCCACATTTTCTTTCATTTATTTCATTTATTCCTACGGTCAACACAAGGATGTGTGTGGGAGCTCCTTTTTACATGTATGAAGCTGTCATTAGCTGTGTTTCCATTACTGATTTTTGCAAAATAGAAGCTATATTTCTAAATTTTGACAAAGTGTAATTGCGAGAGGAACACTGAAGTAATTAAAAGTAGAAAGTGAGCTAGAAATGAGCACACTGCGCTAAATGCTACGGTTTGACGTCTCTATTGGCGTTATAATGTCCCTCGCCGTGTCTCCATGACAACGAGGATGACTGCTGTACGAGAACTTAAAAAAAAAAAAAGAAAGAAAATAACCCGACTAAAGCTTTAGTATATTATAATATTATATTATATGTTATCTTTTAATAGAGCTTGGAGTTAAAATTCACGACAGGATCTAAAATGTAGCGTCTGTTCATCATAGTTTTATAGTTTAACCTCCAACAGCTCAGAAACAAGGTTCTAAAAGAATTTAATTTGCATTAAACTATCATAAAAAGGATAAGTGAAAAATACTGACAGGTCACATCAACACTGATATTATTTCTAAAAGTAAAAAGGGAGGTGGGCTTATTTATATAGTTTGGATTTATCTCAGTTGGCTTGATTTCTAATGTTGTGCTGCCACAGGTTTATGTTACTAGTATTTAGTCTGTGATTCTCCTCCCCCTGACTTTAGACTTTATAGTTCCTGATTTATAGTTTCCTTTCTGCACAGCTTTTGATGTCTTGGATGATTGTTGGTAATAAATCTCTACTTTTTTCTTTCTTCTCTTTGCTAATCATTAACCTTAAGGATGTCATGTCTCAGGTTTGTGCGTTTGAGGGATTCCTCCTGGTCTGAAATGTTCTTTGTTGCCAAAATACAACCAAGATCTGTTGATTCTTCTTTGCAAATGAAGTTTAATAGGATATATTTACATTTAAATGTTTTTTTTATGTGGAAAATCTTTGTTTTTGTAGGGTTACAATGAAATAAATGAAAATGAGCAGAATGATCATTGTATTATCTATTTTACATCTAGTCATTTGTTTCATTCTTATTTCTTTTGATAGGTACTTTATGTTGCTTGTGAGAAGTGCGTCATTAAGTTTTTTTTGTTTGTTTTTTAAATGCTTTTTTTTGTGTATGTATCTCTTTTTTTTAAATAAGTATATTCAAGTTTAGTTGGTTAAATTATTGGTTTCTTTGTTAATTATGATAAAGCTTCAACAAAGGATTCTTGCTGTTTTTAATGGGTTGTAGCAGGGCCGGCCTTCCCTACAGGCAACACAGGCGGCCGCCGAGGCTCCTGTGTCACGTGCTCGGGCCGGCCCTGGGTTGTAGCAATAGCAATGATTTGTGTTTTCACATTTTATAATACCATCCATCCATTTTCTGACCAGCTTGCTCCTTCTTTATAATACCCTTATTAAATATTTAAAAATATGAACAAATTTTAACTAGTAATTTTATAAATAAGTTTGTTCACAAATAGCTGCATCCATTCCAATAAAGGCTGTAGGAAAAAATCAATTCGGTGTGATTATTGATACAAAAATGTCCAAATCAATTTTTTAAAACATGTTTAATTGTGCAAACGCATATATAGCACATGTGAACCACATGCATTTTAGCTTGGAAGTTGATTTTATTCCTTTTCATAAAACATACTGGGCACTTTTATAGATGTACAGTATGTGGTTAATTTTTAACTATTAATTGTAATTATTGATATCACGATATAACGCGATGTATATCGTATTGTGTATAGTACATGGATATAGCGTCTCATGACGCATACATTTTGAATCGGATTATCAGATCGTATTACCTAAAACTTGACCAGTTTTGGATGAAATGAGACGGAGTTAAGTTTTAGGGTTGCTGGTCAGATGCGGGCACGGGGTTTATTTGGTCAATGGGTTTTGGAAGCAGACCAGTCTGGGATTCAGATTGTGTGTGTGTGTGTGTGTGTGTGTGTGTGTGTGTGTGTGTGTGTGTGTGTGTGTGTGTGTGTGTGTGTGTGTGTGTGTGTGTGTGTGTGTGTGTGTGTGTGTGTGTGTGTGTGTGTGTGTGTGTGTGTGTGTGTGTGTGTGTGTGTGTGTGTGTGTGTGTGTGTGTGTGTGTGTGTGTACTAATGAATCAGTCATTCTGTGCTCTCAGTTGTTTTGTATGTTGCTGATAGCGGTAGTCATAACAATGACAGAGCCTCTGAGTAGAGACCTTGGTAAATGCTATCAGTTTATGATGGAATCTGGCCTGCTTAGGGCAGTCTGACCAGAACTAACACAGAGAGATTCTGCAATCACATATCAATAATCATGACAATGCTTTAGTTTTGACTAGGGGTGTTGGAAAAAATTGGTTCGGCGATATATCGCGATATTACGTTGCACAATTCTCGTATCGGTTCAAAATGCATCCATATTGATTTAGAAAAAAAAAAAAAAAAAAAAAAAAATATATATATATATATATATATATATATATATATTTTACCTTTTATTTAATCAGGAAAGTCTTTTCCACTACAGAGGAGACATTGTAACAGCACAAAGAAGTGCTCTGAAATCTGGGCATGTTGATCAGCTTGTGTTTTTTCAATAAAATCTAAAAAAGTATTAACTTTCTGCATTGTTTTGTTGTTCTAGGCATAAACCTCAGTTAAGTTGCACTAAAGTCAAAGTTGGTTTAAAAGCCACAGGCAGATTGTATGTTATTTTTTTATTTTAAGTTGTTGGCACATGGCATGTTAAAGCCAAAGTTCTGAGTGCAAAAATAAATAAATAAAATATATTTCATACATAATGTTCTCATGAAGGTGTACAAATTTACAGATTAGTTGTTTCTTAAGTCACATATTAAAAAAAAAAAATTGCAATAATTGCCTTATACTGTAATTTCGGGATATATCGTATCGAGATACAAATCGTATTGCCAGATGCCAGGCAATACACACTCCTAGTTTGGACATTGATCTATGATTAGCTGAGTTGGATTAGTCAACATACAGAGATTTATGATAGAATACGTTTGTGTCTGGCACAAAAACACGAGATGAGGAGCAATAAAGCGATGCAGTAAGTGCAGAAGACTCCTCATTTCACATCCATTGTTTTGCTGTTGGACGATTAGTCAACCTGCTTTTTATACCTTTATCTCTCGCTTATAACCTCTGCTGATTCATTGCTGTCTTGTTCATTTTAATACATTCTTTATCATGTGCAGCACATCTTTCCCACATCCTCCTCCCTGTTTTGTTGCCTGCCTGCATTCTTCTTTCCTTCTACCCCCTCCTGGATCGCTGCAGTAATGAACCCATAAATTGGAGCAACAGAGCAGTGGCTACAGGTCTGCTTTAGGGGGGGCGAGGGTGGATGTAGACAGGGGGGATGGGTGAGGTATAGAGCTGACAGAGAATAGAAGAAGACAGGTGGAGGAAGAGGAGAGGCCTGGGAGAAGATAAGGCTTCAGTGGAGGAGGAAACGCATCAGAGGGATGGGGGTGGAACCAGGAGAATTGAATTTGCACTGAAGTACACGGTACAGCCTTGGAACATGCTACACTAAAGTCAGACTAGGTCCAGTGGAGGGGGTTCAGTCAGCGGATGGTGGAGAGAGCACTGGTGCTTGTTTACTGTATGTGCAATGGGACAAATGATAACAGAAAAAGATTACAGATGGAATGCAAAAAAAAGCCCAAATGTAGCGTGAAACACAAGTAGCTAACTGGGACTGCTAATGCTAATTCCAGCAAGTTCCTTTTGGCTTTTTTTTTAATTTTTTTTATAAAATGTTAAGGTTTCATTTATTCAGATAACTTTTATTCAGGAAATTTACTTTGAAATTTACTTTGATCTCCTGACATGTTTCGACTGTCAACAGTCAGTCTTCCTCAGAGGCATCTGCTGATCACTTTAATGTGTCTTTATGAGTTGTTTTTTTAACTCTCCCCACCTGGGACTCTCTTCTCCAGAGACCATCAGGTGATGGGGTGGAGGGGGGCCTGGCCAGCCTGAGAGAACTCTCAAGTTGGCTACACCCAGAAAAAAACAGATTATTGCTGTTGAACCAATGTTTTACGATCAAACTTTAAAATACCCTTAAAGTAAAATATTATAAAATATATAATTAGTTGTTTTAAATAAGTGAGTTCACAAAAAGCTGCAATGCTGTAGTTCTAACATTGAACTAAGATTAGCTGAGTTAGATTAGTCTGTATATATATATATGTGTATATATATATATGGCTTTATATGGATAAGTGCATTATTAATATGTGGTATAAAGTTTGTTTTTTTTTTTTACATTTTTTTAAGTATATTCAAGTTCTGTTAGTTATATTATTGTTTTTTGAAGAAACTGCAAATTCTGTAATACATTTCCTGAAAAAGCTTGTCTGAATAAATGAAACCATAACGTATTATGGGACTTTGCAGCCTTTTTAATTCCTTGGACTAATGCGTGTTCATTAACGTCACAGAATGACTGCAAACATAAAAGCTATGAAGTATTTCTAATTTAATTTTAAATCATAAACAAGCTTGGAAATGACTTGAGTAAAAAAACAATGTATTGGCTTGTATCTAAAGCATTAACTTAACATTGATAGTGTGATGATTATTCCTTTAAATCTCTTCAAAATGCAAATATAACTTGTTTACTCAGTTTCTGATTTTATAATGATTTCCTAGATCTTATTTTTCCAATGTTTTTCCCCCTTAGCCTGTTTTGTTTAGGTTTTTTTGCTCATGTTTCACAGTACAGTTGACACCTGAAGCGAGAAACACTGAGGGCGACAGGAAGGAAGATGAAGCAGGATGGGTGGAGGAGTTGGAAGTAGTGTGTATTTTTACTGAGCGTCACCATTTGCCATGCTGAAAACGCATTAAGCTGCATGGGAGGGGGGCAAAACTGTGCTTAATACCATCAAAGCAATCACACAGGAAATAAAAAGGTATGTAAATATATAAACTGCAACAACAAAAAACAGGAAAAAATAGACCAAGCCATGCAACAGATCAAAAATAGCAAAAAATACACGAAACAAAACCAAAGAAATCTCATCAAAAGCTGCCTTGAAGGAAAAAAAAATGCAAAGGAAGATATTTTAAAGCTGAAAATAAACAGTTTCAGTGTGAAAAAATGAAGAAGCTGCAAAGGTGTCATAAAATCATAACAATCATATTGCTCATGTGGAAAAACAGCAGAAAGCACGGATTAGAAAAGTGAATAGTGATTGCAGGTACCTGAGCAAAACAAACAGGGGAGAACATTTAGCTTTTTGCTGCTGTGTGAGGGGTTTCCAGTGCTCAGGTAAAGGCAACCATTGGAGATGCTGCTGTAGGCATGCTGTTTGTAGTCTCTGCCACCATTGTGCTCACATCTATAGATACATTATGGTGCCGCGCTGCTTCCAGATGATACAGTACAGTCAGTGATGCTTGTGTTCATCTCAGACAGAAGATACACACACATGTTAGCGTTAAGCCCAAACTGTCTGAATAATGATTAAAATCAGTGTTAGAGATGACAACTGGTGTGATTATTTAAGCAGATGCTCTTCAGTTTAGAGTTTATCTTATATATTACGTATTTAATTTAAAAAAAAAATACTTGAGAAAAATATTTAACAAAGTTCCAAATAAAGCTTTTGTAAGTTTGACTTTGTATTGGCTGCTTCTTACCATGACCAGGTTCTACTCAAAAATCAGGTTTTTTATTAAGGTTTTTATTCCTTTTAAAGTATCCTCTTGTTTTTTCTAAATATGTGTTGCAGTGAGACGGTACACTGAGTTCATGATACGATACAATAGAACACGTCAAACTCAAGGCCCGGGGGCCAAATCTGGCCCTTTGGAGCATTTAATTCGGCCCACGGGAGTAGTAAAATTTAAAGAGAAAACATGAATCTTTGTGATGGTGATTCAAGTGTAGGATTATCAGTTCATGCTACAGTAATTCATTGAAGCTCCACAGTTTTTTGCAGAGCTCACAGTTTTCCTATGTTTATATGACATGATGCCAGTCATTTTTAATCACAAATTAGAGACAACCTACATTTATTTTACAAAATCTGATAACACAAAATAACCCCTAAAAGTGCAAATCGCGAAACAATGTTGAAATAACTTTTTTCAGCACCTAAAATCTGCGGCCCATTTGAGATCAAACTGCTCTGTCTTTGGCCGACAAACCTAAATGAGTTTGATCCCCCTGCAATAGACGATAATGGGCTCGCAATAATACATAATACAATATTTCCTATTTTTTTTTTTTTTTCTAAACAAATTCACTCGTTATTTTTCACCGGAAAACGAGCGATTGAATGACAAATGACAAATATCTCCAATTTCCCCCATAAACCCGTTCCAAATCTTTCACTACGTGTAACGAATCGAGTAGTAATCGTGTTATCTTGTGCCTGTAAATGAATGCAGAGCGTCATCTGAACTGTGTTTTTATTAATAGATTAGATTATTATGTCTGAAAAGACTCTGGTACAAAACCTGGTTTAGCTGATGGTGTATTAGCTGAACTGGTGATCAGTTTATCTGGTGAAACGTCGCGGCAGAACACCTCCAATCACATGGCTGCGGAATTTTTGCAAAACATGAGGGTGATTTACTGGTTAGCCGTAATTAAAGGTTTCGCAAATGATGTTTTGGGACAATATCACACATTTTCATAGGTTAGCATTGTGGCTAGTGTTGCTTTTGCGACGTAATCTCGCGTGATTTCAGCATAACTGATTTTTGTAAATGATCTGAAGCATATACAATTAATTAATAACAGTAGTCGACTCTTTGTTCTATTTAGGGTTAATAGAAACTGTGATTTTTTATTTATTTTTTTCTCATTTGACACATTCTCGACGGTACATCTTTTGACGTTTTATTATCTAATTATTTAATGTATCCAATGCCATACTAATAAAATCAATTTTTCTTCCTGTCGTCTTCTTATGCTTTAAGTGATGCAGTTTTATGAATCTTGTGACGTTTTAAATTACTCTAACGTGTCGCACGATACATCGTCTTACCTTTAATATGTGTCCATGCTGTTATTTAGTTGAAGAAAAAGAGAAGATAATCTATTTTTCTTTCTGCCGTCTTACTATCTGCTTTCACTGATGAGGTTTTATGAATCTTGAGACGTTTTAATATTGCAATGTCTTGTTGTATGATATATTGTCCCACCTTTAATGTGTGTCCATGCTATCTTATTTATTTGGTGAAATAAAATCTATTTTTCTTCCTATCTGCTTTCACTTTGAATGTTTTATGAATAAATCCCATCATTCACTCCACCATGCAGCATGTAATTGTTAATATACATAAATCTTTAAGACTGTGTTGTTACTGGTTTTATTATGGGATCTGTTATAGGCCTGTTTATTTTATTGCAGGACAAAACATAGATCAGCGTTGACCTTTTTTTCCTCTCCTTCTCCCCTCCCCCCTCCTCCCTCTCGTGTTGCGTTTCTTACTATCTCATTTATCCTGCACACTGTCCTTGGAGCGCTACAGCATCAGGCTGGTTGTTAACACGTGAGAAAAGGGCGTTCAAAGTCACGTCACTGTAGGCCATCTTTGTCTTCTACGCCAAATAAATACGTGGCCGTCTTCCCGTTCAGTGTGTAATGGTCTGTATATTACATCTAGTGTGGGACGTGAGAGTCCACGGGTAATAACTCCATTCTTTAAAGTGTGTGTGTGAGCGTTTACACATTGACGGGTGTTTGCATGCACGTTTTATTGCAGCGGTGGAGGTGTGGAGGTGGGGTTACGTGCAAAGTGTGAAGCAATTTGTCCCCTGGAGAGAAAGTGCTTCACCATCTCTACACTAATCAGCAGGAAGCAGCAGGGCAGCCATAAATCTCAATTAGTGAAGCCCCTCCCATTCCCTCTTCAGTTGACCAATCAGAGTGAGCGACTGACTGACTGACTGACAGAGTGCTGGCTGTGGCGTTCCAAGGCTTACCATTGGCTTCAGGCTGAGTCTGAGAGGGCACGGCCATGTAGGGCTCCTCCCCTTGGTCTGAACTCATGGGGGTCTCCTTTCGCTCCACCATGCGGCCCCGCCCCAGGGGACCCTCAGCGGCCTCGGGGAGGCTCGAGGTCGGGAGTGAGAGTGTGTGGTGATGCTGGTGGTGATGGTGGCCTGTCAGATACAATACAGGTTAACTGACAGGTTAGCTCAACTCACACTAAATAAACACAATGATTAGGGACCTGTACTACGAAGCTGGATACGTATATCCTCCATCTCCGTTAGCAAGCTTCACCTAACCCAGGGACGTCATTTTAGTTCAGGGGCCAAATACGGAGCAGTTTGATCTCAAGTGGGCCACAGATTTTATGTTGGAAAACGATTCATTTCAACATTGTGTCATAGTTTCCAGTTCTACGTATTGATAAAATACAAAATAAGTGACAAACCGACCATATCCAAGCAATAAGTGATAGACATGATCCCAACAGGACCTCCACTTTAAGTTTCCTGGATTTTGTGACTCATTTCTATTTAATTAAGGGAAATATTATGTTATAATTTGAAAAAAATTGAAGGATTTTGTAAGAATTTTGAGTTACATCAACTGTTTAACATTAAAAGTTACGACAACCATGCAATATAAGCACAGAGAAAACTGTGAGCCCCTTAGTCTTATTTTTACTTTCTCCTGTGGGCCGAATTGGTGGCATGCGAACTAACCAAACACTCAGAGATCCCCTGTACGACAAAGCAGGATATAAACACGTTCACTTAAAACAGGTGATTTCCACCTGCCTACGTGCACGCTCTAGTGAAACAGGTGGAGACCAATCACAATCATGTAGAAACTGTGTAGAACAACTTATGTCACAATTGAGGAATAATTCTTTAAAAATATGAAGAATTAAAATCCATAATTCAGACTAAAAACAACACTGTTGCTGCAGAAAAAGCAGTGAAATCAGTCGTTTAACTTGTGTTACCATGGTGATATAGACCAGTAAGAAGTTAGCCAGCGTCGTAGTACAGGCCTTAGTAGATGCATGTGTTTTCACTTTTGAGCCCCTCCTGATTTGACTGACACGTCAAAGCTCGGCTTCGTCTGTAAGAACCCAACACAGAACTGATGCATTTCCCCCCACAATCACCACAGGGTGCAAAGCTTTGATATGAAGGACAAAAAGATGACACTTTTTCCACCATTCCCACTGAGAAACTTTTACTCTTGCTGCAAAAAACAACCTTCAAACCTTCTTAATGCGTCACCTGTTACATTCCTTCAGATTCAAAACAATACGTCTGTGGTAATATGAAACTTATAATTACAGGAAGTCCATTGTTTTTTGCTCTCATATTTACGTGAACCTTTAACCCTTTTTAATTCAAGCTTTTCCTAAAGTATTTGAGTGACTTTCTTCACTGTGAGGCTTTGCCTTTCGTCACCAGAGGGTAGAACTCAACTGTCAGTTTTTCAGTTTCTTCTTCATCCCCCTCAACTCATGCAACATTTATCAAAAAAATAAATAAAATCCATGTGTTGTGAATGTCGTGAGGAACTTGGAACTTTTAGAATTCACCTCTGGGGGAGAAAAACTCTACATTTTTTATGTGCGACAGAGTAAATAATAAGTTGTGTGTCTGACTCACTTCTACACACAATAAACATTTGGATTTGGGAGATCTTATTGATCTTGTCTTTTCTTATAAGCTTCATCTAATCAAGTATGGAACACTCTGATGTTCTATGTCTCTATCATGTTCAGTTCTCCTCTTTCTGTCCACTAACTCCAGTCAAAGCAGATGGCTGCCAACTCTGAGCCTGGTTCTAACGGAGGTTTCTTCCCATTGAAAGGGAGTTTTTCCCCCCCCACTGTAGCTGATGCATGTTTATGTGGATTTGTTGGGTTTTTTCTTAAGAATTTTATATTTTGATAGCATTTCGAGATGACTATTGTTGTAATTTGCGCTATATAAATAAAGTTGAATTGAATCTCTTTTCACAACGTCTTCTGAGCTGAATTTGTGCATAAGTTAATCACATTACCAACCCACATGGTCCCGTTTAAGCCTCTCCATAGAATTCTACAAAAGCCCTATATACTGTATTTACCGTTATGAATGTTCCAGTCCTCGATGAAGGCTTATTACAGCCTCTCGTGGAGCTCAACCCCCAGTTAGTGCTGTCTTCTCTGAGGAGAGCGTGTGTGTGTGTGCGTGTGTGTGTGTGTAAGTGCGTGTGTGCGTGTGTGCGTTATAGTGTCTTTCTCCAGCATGTGCCGATGCTTGTGTTGTAGGAATAGGAAAGAAGGCTGGTAACACACTGACGCACACACACACACCAGCACCGCCACCACCCAGAGCCTACACTACGCCTCTGTGTGGCGTGGCAATCATTAAAATGATTTATTTAACTATCGGCCCAAGGCTGAGAGATTAGTGTGACAGGCCTATTTTATAATTCATTCCCCCCACCGCCAGGGGAAGTGCAATTTAGGCAGATGACACACATAGCGGGAGCTCTGAGCCTCCAGAGCTGCTCCTCCACGGATCAAAAAAAAAAAAGGAGAGAGAGGAGAGAGAGCTCTAAACTGCCGACGGATGCACATCGCTCTCTTTTCTACAGATTAAAAAACAGGCGAAGGATGTTTAGTCCGGGGACAGAGTGGAGTCGTTTATTTATTGTTAAATCCATATCAACTATCAACAGATAGATGGGGGGGTGGGTGGGTGGGTGGGTGGGTGGGGGGGGGGTTGTTTGTGTGATCTGGAAATCACACAACAAACAAAACTTGAGGGAGAATATTCAGCACGACAGGGGGTTGGCATGGTTACACAGAACATTAATAAGGTGAATGTAATGGATTACAAGTACTCGTGTTACTGTAATTGAGTTGCTTCTATGGGTACTTATACTCGAAGGTGTCAAGAGTACGGATATATTCTACTCAAGCGGAAGGAAGTACTGTTAATTGACTGAAATTGTACTTAAGTACAAGGACAAGTAAGTCATACATAAAATACTCAAGTACAAGTAAAAAGTAGCTCAGTTAAATAGTACTCAAAGTAAAAGTTACTTTCACCCCCCATGTAAATGTTTGGTAATACTTTTTATAAGACGTAAAGTAAATCATTTCATTTCTACACCCAAATATCACTGAGTAAATTATATATTTTTTGGTTTTAAATGATCAACAGAGTTTGTTAAACTACAAAAAATGAAATGACCAGACATCAATGAAATGCATGACATCATAACCGACCAATCAGATTAAACGTGATGCACCGCGCCAAAACACCGTTGAATGCTGGCTATTTTCACATATTTAGAGTTCATAAACTTAGATATTTTCTTTTTAATTTTGAATTTAATTCATTGGTGTTGGACGCCTTTGTAGAAAATAGTTATTTTAAGTTCATACATGAGGGAACTTTTGATTTATTACCAAAAATAAACGTGGGGGGTGAAAGTAACTAGTAACTTTTACTTTGAGTACTATTTAATTGAGCTACTTTACTTGTACTTGATTATTTGTGACTTACTTATAACCAAGATGGTGCCTCGTATGGCTGCTTTGGTGTGTTTGTGTGCACTGTTTAGTGCCGTTTATGCTGTAAAAAAATTACTTGTATATATCCATCCTTTTATATTTATTATTTTTATTAGTAGCATTATTATTATAGTGTTTCTGGTTTGTTTTTTGTTTTTCGCACCATCTACCAAAGTCACATTCCTTGTATTGGTTTAAACTGTATTTGGCCAATAAAACTATTCTGATTCTTGATTCCAATTCCAATCAAGTAACTATTTCTACCTGAGTAAATATATCAGTACTCTTTACACCTCTGCTTATTTGACCCTGGATCTAAAAAAAAAAAAAAAAGGAAGGAAAAATCAGAGCAGGGGTAGTGGGATGGGAAAAGCTTTCCATGTGTTGGATCTGACTGGTTCTGATCAGTACCAAATGTACCAAAAACTATTATTGTGTTCCATAATTAGGTGGGTTGTGTCTGTATTGATTTCCAGCAGGTCAATGCAACATATCATTCGTTGTCCGTTGACGTTTGCGCCGTTTAATTTGCACACTGGAGCATTCCGTCACAATCACCAGCAACAATCAGATACATCCCCATTAGCAAAGCAAAGGTCAGGGATAATCAATGCTTTTTCACAGGGGATACGTGGAGAGACGGGCCAGGAGGAAACATGAAGGTCTTAAACGACTAATAGAATTCCAATCAGCATTAAAGATTGTTTCGTTCTGATTGCCAAGTCGACGACCTTTCTGCTGAACACCAAAGGGAAAGGACGATAACGCCACCAATGTTTTATTATTACCTTCGTCACTGGAAGGGTTGTCTATTAAAAAGAAGGGATGAAATGAGTTCAGTTAAAACCGTCAGTCATTATCAACATGTGGGAGGAGTTTTCATTTTGTTAAGAGGGGACGACTGAGTGACTCAATGAAGGGGTGTGGCAAAGGTTTAATAAAATACAGCTTTGATGCTTTAGCTGATTAGTTCTACAAGCAGGTCACTTACCATTCAGAGCCACAAACGTGTCTGGAAGAAAAACAAAAAACAATAAGGAAATTGTTTTTGCAAACCATAATGGGTATTGATGCGTTTAACGTGATCACATTTAATCAGAGACAATACTAATGTTCCTACGTCAGATAAAAGTCTGAGGAAATAGTTTTTCATTAATTGGACACATCGATTAATAAAAAAAAAAGAGCAAGAAATGTGTTGGTTTACTTGGACCATGGCCATGTAGATTATGTTCACTTTATTTATATGTATATGTATACGTGCTACACGTATACGTATCTATGGGTATGTGCTTGGATGTTAATATATGTATGTTTTTTTTTTTTCCTCTACAACAGGGAAAAAAGCATTATTTTATGATAATAATGTGTATATCTCAGATGATGGTTCATGTTCTTTAAAAAAATTCAATAAAAAAAAATCTGAAAAAAATATTACACATTTTTGGCACTCAATAACAAAGATTTCCACATTTGGTACAGTAATTACATGCATAAAAAAAAAACAGGATCAAGGACTATTTGTTTAACACTATTGATGCTATTATTCTTATATTAGGACCATTGCTACTGTTGTTATTGACTTTTGTTTTGGTATATCTTTGATCCTGTTGTTTTTTAATGCACATAATTACTGTACCACATGTAGAAATCTTTAAACAAGTGCCAAAAATGTGTAATAAAAATAATTTTGGAAGAAGAAAAAAAACAACAGCTAAAGAAACATCTGAGATACACATTTTATTCATAAATATAATAAAGAAAACAATGTTTTTCCCCCTGAGTTGTCGAGAAAAACACTTTTGCAATTGCATTGATCGAAAAAAGTTGAATTGTTTTGTTTTTCCAAAAGTGTTCTCTAAGTACTCCAAGGTCAAATTAATTCCCTAACACTATCAGTGCTCTTTTTTTTTTTTTTTTTAATAATGAACAGTGAGCGTATCTGTTTAGTTTGGTACCAGAAAAAGTATCCAAGTGATGTCTAAACTTACAATGTGTTTGTTGACAGGTGTCAGTATCTACACTTATGTTGTATTTATCTATAAGCGGTGATTTAATGTTAAAAAAATCCATGTTCCTTTGACCTTTTTTTATGCTATTCTTATATTTTCTATGTTTACACTTCTTGGATTTTTTTTTTTTTTTTTTACATGAAAATGAAAAGTTTTCAAAATTTCATAACAGTAATCAAGCCCTGTTATTTCATCCAATAACACTAATCCGATACTTCAGATGAAAAGTCTGAGAAAATAGTTTTCAATTCATTCAATGCATGGATCAATAAAAGAGCAAGAAACATGTTGATTTACTTTAGTAAGCGTTTCAAAATGATTAGAACACGGACCAACATCTGACTTATACACAGTTTTTATAATAGTAATAAAAAAAAAAAACCAATGTTTTCCCAGTGTTGGAGACAAAGACTTTGATTGCATTGATCGAAAACTTCATTGTTTTGTTTTTTCCAAAAGTAGTCTCTAAGTACTCCAAAGTGAAATTCATTCCCTAGCACTATCAGAGCTTTTCTTTTTTAAATAAACTTAGTTTTCCTCCATCAGGCCACAACTCATTGACTACTGACTGCAAAGAAAGTAGAAGAAACAGGCAAAAAGGGAAACAGAGGGCAAACCGAAAGGATGAAGCTAACAGAAATACAGTAACGTTGGTGGGGCTAAAGATACGACGAAGATGAAGCGCTTACTTTGGCAGTCTCCCAGGCCATCTGTGTTTCCGTGCTCCACGTCCTGCTCGAAGGCCGATCTGTGGGGAACAGAGACATCATGGTCAGCAACAGAAAACAAGCCGGGGCCATGCTGGCTCTCCACACACCCCCACAAAGTAAGACGACTTTTTGGAAGGATCTCACTGCATCGGAGCTCAGCTAGCACACAGCGCGAGCCGCAGGAAGCCCTTCGCTGGACGACAATCAAAGAACACTGAACAGGTGCCTGGAGGTCCAAAATCAGTGGTTTGGAAGGATTCGAGTAGTAAATCCATTGCTGGCATGAAATGTGAGCAAGTGCTAGCAAAGCAAATAAAAATAGGTTTGGATTTTTAATCCTGTGAGCATTGTTTCTACAATGCTAGAGGTTTCGAACCCAAAAATTCTCCTTAGTTAAAATTTTGTCATTAAGATAATTGTGTTGGCTACAGTTAGTAGCCAGTTAGCATTGCTTGGCCCAACACCCCTACCAAAGTACTAAGAGCTAAATTTGAGAAAATCAGTTAGCTTGCTTCTGGTAGTTCGATTAAAACTAAATTAAACTATTTGTCAATGCTAGCTGGCTAACTTGTTGCTAAATTTCCCGATTTAGCATCAAACTTCAGCAAAAACAAACCAACCTATGTCAACAGTTTGGTATTTGTGAATTCCCAATGTTTCTCCAAAGAAACATGTTTTTATGTTTTGTTGTTTTTTACTCAGAGGGTTACATTTCCAGGCAGTAAAACTACTTCAGTTCAAAGGAGATGTTTAGTGCTAGCAAAGCAGATAAAAATAGTTTTGGATTTTTAATCCTATGAGCTTTGTTTTTTACAATGCTAAAAGAAAATGCTAAATGTTTTGAACCCTAGAATTGTCCTTGATTAATATTTTTTGTTAAGATAAATGTGTAAGCTATAGCTAGTAGCCAGTTAGCATAGCTTGGCCCAAAGCACCAACCAAAATACAAAAGAGTTACATTTTACAAAATCTATTAGCTTGCTTGATTAAACTAAAATAAACTGTTCGTAAATGCTAGCTAGACTTTAAAGTATCCAAGGAACTAGCTAACTTGTTGCTAAATTACCTGAATTAGCATCAAACTTCTGGTAAAACTAACCAACATATGTCAACAGAGTTTGGTATTTGCCATTTCCCCATTCCCCGAGGAAACATGTTTTTATGTTTTGTTGTTTTTCACTCCGAAGGTTACATTTCCAGGCAGTAAAACCACTTCAGTTCAAAGCAAATCCTTTTTATTTAATTTTTATTTATTTTTTCTGTTTGCTAGTGCTAGCAAAGCAAAAAAAAAAAAAAAATAGGTTTGGATTTTTAATCCTTTGAGCATTGTTTTTTTTACAATGTTAAAAGAAAATGCTAAAGGTTTTGTCCAAGATTAATATTTGTTGTCAGTAAGATAATTTATTTTTAGAAAGAACAAAGAGAGCTACATTTTACAAAATCTGTTGGCTTGTTTCTGATGGTTCGATGAAAACTAAATCAAACTGTGTTCGTCAATGCTAGCTAGAATTTAAAGTATGGAACGAGCCAACTTGTTGCTAAATTACCTGCTTTAGCGTCAAACTTCAGCTAAAACAAACCAACATATGTCAACAGAGTTTGGTATTTTGATTATTTGATTTTCCCATTCCCCAAGGACACGTTTTTATGTTTTGTGTTGTTATTTTGCTCAGTAAAACTACTTCAGTTCAAAGGAGGAGATCCTTTTATTTCATCTTCTGGTGGATTTCTTCTCACTTTTGTCAGAATTTCAGTTTTTGCACTTTGAATCGCCTCGACCAGAACCAGAGCAGTGAGGGGTAACGTTGCTCGAGGGTCATCATTCAACAAAAAGACAGTTTTGTTATTTTCTGATGCAATCGGGACCAAGACCGGCTTTTGACCTGAAAATCCAGCGCTTGCCAGAAAAGGAGATCCGTGAAACGGAGCGGGCCAACTGTCAACCAGTCATGGATGACAGCTTTTCACAGCTCCTCTCGTTCCCTGTTTTTTTTTTTTTTTTTAAAGTTTTTTTCTCCTCTGCCAGTCTACTTGTCTCTCATCATCCCAAACCCTCCACTGGTGAAAATGTCTCATTTTCCATAACAGCACTACCCAATACTTTTTTTGTAATGACAAGAGACAGAGTTTGAACAAGAAGAAGGTGAGAAGTTTACTGGCACTTGGTTTGGAAATAAAAATACATATTCACACTTAAACCGCGGAGATGATGGAAGAATATCCAACTGTAAAGATATTGGCAATGATTCCCAATATTTTTAAAACTCTACCTGTTTTTCATCCAAAAGTTAAGACTAAAAGTTTTCGTTAACTAAATGTTTTAAGTGACAATAACCAGACTATGACTAATTAAAAAAAAAACGTGTTGACAAAAACGATATAAAATGATGTTCATATTTTAGTCAACTAATAAAAACAAAATTATAATTTTGTCACATGGGATGAAATCCAATCAGGACTCATGTGATCATGTGGTCTTACGTATTGATCTGTCTGTGTGTATTTACAAACATTAATACCATCAGGTTACACAATGATAATTAAATCTATATTTTAGTTGACTATGTCTGTAACACATTCAGTCGACTAAAATCATAATTTTCTTATTTTTATTTTTTTTATTTTTGTCAGTTTACTAAAACCAAACTATAACTGAAATAATCCTGATGATTAAATTTGGACTAAAACTAAGTTGCATTTTTGTCAAAAAGCTATGACTAAAACGTAATCAAAATTTGCTGTCAAAATTAAAAAATCCAAAGTGACGTTTCTGGAGTTTTTATAAACTGAAAGTTGTGCCAATTTTGTGGCTTTCCAAGGAAACGCCAGAATACGGTGCAGTAACGTGAAATCACAGTGTCATGGTTGGAGTTCACATCCTACTGAGACTGAATATGCGCATGCGCGCACACGTGCACTACTGAAAAACTTTTGCTAAAAAAAAAATTCATTTTTGTTTTTAAAGTGAACGGACACGTGCTTTATTTGTTTATTGGATTATGTTAGGGTTTGGGTTAGAATCTCAGTACGGAGGTAAACTCAGACCGTGACAACGGGAAAAACCGTAAACAAACGAGAACAAAAATCTCTGTGTTCCTCGTCTGGCGAAGATCACAAAACATCATGTTAAGAATGAAGTCAAAACTTCCTAAATATCAGTAATGTAACTTTAAACATCACAGTCTAACGTATTATCACAAATTTAGCGTGATGACATGAGGCTTTTTATTGTAGTCATTTGTAGTGTAGCTACAAAAATAATAGTAAATTCTTCTTCCTCTGGCACAGATTTAGCCAATCAAACCCAAATCTGTCATGAAACTTTTCTGCTTCGCCGCCATCTTTGCATTATTCTACTGTACTCCCAATCCCAAGATGCAATGCCTGAAACTTTTCCGAAGTCACATGGCCATTTGTCAACAAACCCAATGTTTGAGATGGAGTCAGAAAGAATCTTGGAGCAGCAATTTTTTTAACCTTCAATATTTGTTTGTGAGTAAATTCTCCTATTTTGAAGGAGAAATACTTTTGATTTATTGATCTTTGAGGCCTACACTGTATCTTTATATTAAAAGATAGGGATCATCTCTGGCGCTTTAAACTTAACATTTACTTTTTACTTATCTGATTGACTAATCCTTCACAGTCATAGCCACGAGGTCAAAAACAGAGATCGACAGTTCAACCTGTCTAGAGTTCAATGAAGGTTCAGTGTTCCTGGAATTTTCCAAACTCTCGTCGAAACGCGAATTGTTTACATTTTCAAAATAAAAGCAAAACTAACTTTAGTTTAGGATAACATCTCAGACACAATGTGAACCTGATTATATTTACATTCAGTGGCTACACATCAGCTACAGTGTGTAGCTAAAGTGTTTAAGTACCAGCAGCGTTGCATCAATGGAAGATTATTGGAATGTGACAGTAGAGACAGTTCACCTCGGGGTGAAGATCCCACTGCAACCACATCGTGCATATTTAAATCTGATTCAAACTGTAATGTACATAACTGAAGGTGGCGTGGATCCCACTTCATATCGCCTTGCATCAGATGTGATTATTATGTGAGGCGTGGCGGCACCGAGGGGAGCGAGCAGCTAAAATTCAGGTCAGGCGTAAAAGCTTTAATTATTCATATGATTGTGTCTGTGGGGGTTTCCATTATGTACAGTCAGAGCAAAGTCAGCCGCGTTCCTTCAATATCACCAATTCATTGTGATTCATGGCTTAGAATGAAAAGAGAAGTCACACTAACCGCCTGTGGCTCATTTCAACAGATACTGCTGACTAACAATAGCTGTGTTTCCATTAGCGTTTTTCGCAAAATAAAAGCGATATTTCTGAAATTTTGACACAGTATGTGAAGTGAAGATTGTTTTGGGCTGGAGCCTCTCATCGAGACTTAAAGAAGGATGCTCTATAACACTCCACATTCCTTTGTTGTTTTCAGTAAATGTCTTGGTCTCCTATTCTGTCCACACGTACCGCGCCATGTTTTCTCGGAGTGAGAATGGTCATGTGACCAGGTACGTCACGTCCTGTGACATGTAATTGCGGGGAAAGTGTTTCCACAACACTTTTGCAATACATTTCAACATTGACACCTTCTCATGAAAGCGCAAAAACTTTTTAGTGATATTTGAGTTAAATTGAGGTGTTTCCATTCACAGTTTATTCACGCATTATCAAAGGTCATGTATTTAGGATCATGTGTGTGAATAAAAACCTGAATCAGGTGGAGTACTGAGGAGTACGAGCTGTTTTTAGGTGAAAGCGGTATGAGTTCACATGGACTGGTATACTTTTTATTAGAACCAGACCAGACGAGCTGCATTTCCATTCCCCTTGGAAATGCACCAAATCTAAATATCACAATAAACACTGGTAATGAAAATACCTGAATTACCAAAAAACAAAAAACATTTTAACACTGTCATAAGGAGGTTTTTTAGACATTTCGATGTTGAAATGTATCGCAAAAGTGCAATTAAACACTTTTTCCGCAATTACACGCCACAGGACGTGATGTACCTGGTCCCATGACCACTTCTCTCCGAGAAAACGTGGCACGGTACGTGTGGACAGAAGAGAAGACCATGACTGTGTTGGAAATGTCACACTGTACTATGCATTACAAACTCAACGAGTATATACTGTCTCCTATCTACTATAAGTATGAATAGGATGGTGACCGTTCCCTCTGAGGTATAATTCCAAGTTTCCCATGATGCATTTGGAATCTACGTCAAAAACCTGAATCACACTGAGGCTAAATATCGCTGTTGATTTTCCACCTTTGAAAGTTCTGTGTGATCATTTCATCCATAAAAATCACGTATACATATTTCATTACCACATTTTGGAGATTTTCTGAGACCCGCTATTCTTCTGCTGACAAAACTTCTGGTTAACTTCAAAATAAGAGCCCAATTTACAAAAGCGTTGAAAAATTAATGAAAAACAAGAAGAGATGCTTTTGTTTTATAAAGGGTATGTTTGATTTTTAGCTTGACGCTGGTGCCAGGACGATTTTATATTCCGCTCACAATGCATCATGGGGAGGTTGAGTAGACTAGTGTGCCCATCGTGCAACCTTAAAACCTGTCCTCATATAGTATGCATACGCAATCTTTTCATACGATCTAATGTGAATGCACTACATGCTAATTTTGACATCAGACTCAGTATGAGTCGTACGTTAGTATGACATTTACAACACGGCCCATATTAGACAGCCAACAACAAAGGAATGCAGAGTGTTATAAGGAGGGTTGGAGCGTCCATCTTTCTGCAGCGGTAATAAATTTCACGAAAGTTACGAGGCTGCAAACAACCTTTAATGGAAACGTATTCTAAGCACACTTATACTTTGCCGAAATCTTATAAATATTGCTTTTATTTTGCTAAAACCTGTAAAAACAAACACAGCTTGTGTGAAGGACTGGGAAGACTTTTACAGTTCATTCCTGTTTTGATCCATGCTCATGTCCAGCATAACAATTCTTTAGAGTAATAGCAGCAGCCAGTAGGTCCAGCCTCTGCCATCAGTGAGGAAGTGAGGTCACCTGACCTCCTAATGCCTCCACGTCGGCTTCTGCTCCCCAGTGAAATCTCAATCAGAAAAAGTCCACTGCTTTGACTTTGTGGAATAAAAGCATACGTGTGTGTGTGTACATGTGGTAGTGAGGACTGTTGGACTGCCAACCCCATCATTTCGCTAAAGAAAGGATCAAACTCATTCTTCCTCAAACATCCAAAGCAGAACGGTTCCTTTTATTATGACTTCATCTGTGAAATACTTTTTTTTTTTTTTGCCACCACAAAATTCCATATGCTGTTTGTACTGAAAACATTTTCTCCTTCTGTGTCATAACTCCAGCCACAAATTATAGTTCAGCTAACGTCAAGCTTTCCCTTGTATTGCGTACCAAACCAAACAGCACTTTCCTTCCATTCGTACATCCAATGGTTGATTGAACTGCTGGGGAGTGCGCTTAAACACCGTGAAAGATCAAAGATAGAACTGTTTAGTGTAAGCGTGACAGATAAGTAGGTGTGCAAAAAAATTAAGTAACGTTTGGGCGAAAGTTGGGCTTTGTCTTTTTTAGGAAACATCCAACACAGTGAAAAAGAAAACTATGCTTTAATGTCAAACTCTGTTTAGTTCAGGAGCCAAATATGGATCAGTTTGATCTCAAGTCTGCTGCTGATTTTCGGTGGGAAAAGGAGAAATTTCAACATTGTGCTCTGGTTTAGGCACCAGCAGACCCCCGCGACCCTGAAAAACAGGAACAATGGTCTGAAAATGGATGGATGTGCTCTAGTTTGCACTTTCACACATAAATTATATGCAAACATGTCATGCACTGACGTTATCCAAGCAATAGGTGACAGATATTGGTCCCTGCAGTAACTTCACTTGAATTTTCATTGAATTAGGCAAAACTTTACAGAATAATTTGAAGAAAACTGCAGAATTTTGGAAATACTGAGAGTTCTGATAATAATTCCTGATTAAAAATGACTGTAATCATAAGATATAAGCACAAGAAACCTGTGATCCACTGCAAATATTCTGCTAATTTATTGAATTTGGATGGTCTAAAGCAGAGATGTCAAACTGCGCCAAATACCGAGCAGTTTGATCTCAAGTGGGCCAAAGATTTTAAGTGGAAAGGAGCAATTTCAACATTCTTGTGCCCTAGTTTGCACTTCCAGGTATAAATGACATATAACGTAACACCCAAGCAATAACATATTTAAATTCTCTTTAACTTCTTGATCAATTTTTATTCAATTTGGGGACATTTTGTAGAATATTTTGAGGACAATGGCCGTATTAGGGAAAAATTGTGTGCTTTTTAACAATTTGAGATAAAAAATGACTGACCTAATGTCATATAAGCATGGATAATTTGTGTCCATGTGTATTTGGAGGGGCTGACATATCTAAACTGAATTAGTTGGTAATTCACACAATGACTGATGTTTTCGCTCTCATTTAAATTTTTTCCTCCGGGCCGAATGGGATGCTATAAAGCAGGGGTGTCAAACTAATTTTAGCTCAGGGGCTAAATACTCAAATGGGCTGCAAAAAGGGGGGTAAGAGAGAGATAATATTTTTTAACATAGTGTTCAATATCAGGTCAATTCACTTCAAAAATTCTTAATTTTGTCACCATTTTTTGTGTAATTTAGAGGAATTCTGTGGCATTGTTTTTTGAGAAATTGCAAGATTTGTGGAAAAATTACAATTTAAATAAACTATATAAGCTATAAACAAAAGAAAAATGCAAGCCCCTAAAAATATAGTGGAGTTTCATTAAATTGCTGAATTTGTCCATCTACAACTGGATTATTTGGGAAATTACACAATAATTCATGTTTTCTCTGTCATTTTTACTTTCTCCTGTGGGCCCAATTGGATGATTTAAAGGGCCAGATTTGGCCTCCAGGCCTTAAGTTTGACACGTGTTCTAAAGGGACAGATTTGAGGTTGGCATGTGTGATTTAAGTCAGCTGAACACCAGAAAGTCTTAAAGGAACACGTGTTCACTCACTTTGTGTTGCTAACCACTTGTTTGCAGGCCCCTTCCGACACCCAACCACAGTAGGGGTCTCGAGACGCGATACACGACCTGAAAGACATCACAGCCATTGTCACACGGATCTGTGTTATTGTCTCTGTAAGGGGATGAAAATAAATCAGGAAACTAATTTGACTTACTTCTTACACCTCCCGTGGCGCTCACAGCGAGATAACGGCACTTTGACGACGCAGGATGTGAAAGCGACCCACAGCGAGTGACTCTTACTGTCAATCTGCATCCCGATGATGCGCTTGTCTTCCACACCGTCTATGCTGCACCTGCGCAGGGAGGGCGAGATGATATTAGTATGGGTTTTTTGAGTATTTTGTAAAACACGATAACATTTTAAATTGAGAAGAGACAAATGAGGCTTGGAGGCAGGGGCGTAGCACCACATTTTGGGCCCTGGGTACAAACCATCTTGTCCGTCTCCTACTGTAAGTTCTCACCCGGAAACTATATTCTATATAACTAGTATTCTTGCATTATAATAAAGGCTTTCCATTTTCTTCACAATAAGCTAATGACTCCATATCCAGACATGGTTTCCTGCTGCTGTCTATCTCCCGCACGTTATCACATCCACAGTTCAGACTATCCTTTACCCCCACCCCAGTCCGACGCCCATGCTTGGAGGAAAACACTGACCATAGGAACAGGAGGTCAGGAGAACATTAGAAGATTAAGAAGGTTAAAGGAAGGCTTGCAACACACAACAGATAAACAGACAGATGGACACAGTGAGCAGTCAGCAATAATGCTACACTTAACGGTGAAATCCACTAACACACAAAGTTAAAAGCCTTCGCCCTTTGCTCCACACACTACATTCCTCCATCCCTACTAGTCCTCTTTGTCTCTGCGGCCACCACAGGAGCTCATTTTAATCCTCTTGGGGTGTGTCGAGCATGTCTGTCCCTTTTCTCCCTCCGTCCATCTCTTCATCCCGCTATCCACCTCCCAGGATTTAATCTCCATTTCCCCAGCATTAACCATCTCAATTAGGGATTAGATTCCATGTACACTGGTTAATGCACGACAATCAGGGTCTGCGCTGTGTACCACTGTGTACGTGCCAACCAAGCAGGCAAGAGATTGACTGTAAACAACCAGAGCCAAATGGCCAGCGGCCGACGAACCATTGGACGCAGCCAGAGAGACTCGGAGGAGGAGAGGAGTGAAGGAGACAGAAAAAGAAGATAGAGCGCTCTTCAACCTCGACATACGCTACATCACAGGGTGACAGCGTGTTGGGTGACAAACAGCGGTGACCTTGAAAGCCCTGCTGTCCAATCCCAACTCTCCTCTGTCTTATTAGTCTGACATGATGGACTCTCACGCACTTGATTAGAACATGTCATCTGTCCCGTTTCTCTCCTTCCTCTCAATCTGCTGCCATTTGCTCATCCATGGCTTTGTTTTGGTAAAGTTCAAATACACAACAATGGCCAAAAGGCAACGGAAATGTATTTGTTTAGTGAATTTTTTACAACTTGGATTTAAAAATGTTCCCATTGGACGCTGACTTCAGCTCTGCTGGCGGTTTGTTCCACTTTTTTACAGCATAACAAATTGATCATTGCGTTAGTTCAGGCGAGCCCAGCCCCATCAGCTGACAGTAGCTGTTAACAACAGCAGCATCCATCCCCTAATTCAGGTATTCATCCAGCTGATCATGTTCCATGCTTCGCAGAGTTAGTCTCAGCGCTGTATTTAAACCACTGCAACACGCCTACTTCTGGACCCCAGCTCCTCCTCTTCTGTCTAATTAAACAGTGTCTCCCGTTACCATCTAACATCTGTGCGTCTGTTCCAGGGGGTCCTGCTGACCGCTCTCTCTGCTTATGCCTCTCCATGTAGCCCATGGGAGAGCGGGGGGTGGCTCCCTTCACTACAGGCTTTCCAAGGAGCTGCTGGAAGGGCAGCGAGAGCCTACAACAGAACCTTATCACCAAATCCAAACTGCATGCTAAATAAAACAATTTGACTAAAATAATCCTGACTGAACTAAAAGCAGCGTCACCATGTTTGCTGTGAACTCTGGGCTCCACTATCAATATAATACACTTTATTTATAGAGCACTTTTCAAAACATGTTACAAAGTGCTTTTCAAAGTGTTTTCCAAAGGCACCTATACATTAGAAAATAAAATATATAAAGTCTTGGCCAGTGATTATAACAGTATAAGAAACAGAAAAACAACTCAGGAGGTACTTAATATCAGGGAAGGCTCACTAATAAAAGTATATTTTAAGAAGTGATTTCACTATTGTTTGCTATCCTTTGCCATTACATACCACATGGTTCCTCTTTATTTGCCCATTTTCTGGCCACTCTTTTGTCCCATTTAAGTCACTTTTCACTCTTTTCTTGCTACGTTTTTGCTACTTTTGGACCATTTTTGACCATTTGCTACCATGTCTGCCTCCACTCGCTTGTCAAAAAAAACAAAAAAACGTATCAAAACACACAGACACACACAAATGTCCACATCGATTGTATTAGCTAGAGTTCCCCAGCTGGCCCTGAAGACACACAGCCCTCCATTTGACTGTGCCTCCTTTAATAAGCCAACATTTGGAGTAGAAGGGCTGTGGTTGAGAACCGCAGGGTCCAGGTCTTTAATTTAGTAGCTGTGGTTGGGCAGAGTGTAACCTGATAGAAACTCCTTTCAATGATAGAGCAGCCATGTGGTTGGTTGGCTGGTTTGATCATATAGAACTCACTGGTGGTGATGGAGAGTGTTCTGTGGGTTGGCCGAGTCAATAAGCACAAAGAGAGAGAGAGAGTCGCGTACCGATCAGGATTGTAGACGTTCAGTTCCTCTAGAAACAGGCTGTCGTTGAGGAAACCCGTGTTCATCTTGGCTAAGAACTTTAGAATGATTCCTTTCTCAGATCCAAGGAACACAACCGTGTGGTTCTTATGAGGACCCGCCTCACTGTCGACAGCGATGCGAGTCAGACGATACCTAGAAAAGAGGTATGAAGTAAAAATGTCAATCTGTCATTTGATTACTGCGTTTTCATCTTAAAAAACAAGTGAGCTAAATTTCAAAAGAATCAGATAGTGATGAAATTTAGATGCATTTATTAAACAACACAAAAAAGTGACAATTAGAAAAAACTGTATGTAAAAATCAATTATGTTGCCTTCTGTAGAAAATATTAGATGTTCAAAAAGAGACAAAATGAGTCAAGAATGCATATCATCCACCATCTACATTAGTTCATTAAAATGGCGGTGCCCAATTCTGGATCAACCTTCCTTCTTAAAGGTGCAGTCAGACGCGACTCTGGCGACTAGATTACATTCAAAATCAATGGAAATGATGCGAGGTGAAGCGACCTTCCTTCAAGCGACACGACTCGCACGATTCCAGCGACTTGATGAAAGTTGCTCAAAGTTGAAAAATATGAACTTTTCAAGCAACTTTAAGCTACAACTCCCCCAGCCGTCACTGCCTGTAGAGTCGGAGGCTGAAGCCCTTCCTCCTGCTACAGTGAGAAGGCTGTAACATCAAAGTACATTTTGAGTGAACTGTGTAAGTTGATCATTTGAGCCGTAAGTATAAGTGGTGCTGTCTATGGTAAGTGATGTAAACAAACCTACGGCCGGAGAAGAATTGTCTGAGACTGTAGTCGCTGAAGTCGCGTTCGGTGTGAACGCACTTTAAGGTTTATTGCTGGGGTGTCAAACCAAAAACAGAGTAGTTTGATCTCAATTGGGTGGAAAAAGAGCAATATCAACATTAGCTTTACACTTCCAACTGATGCACCAACAATATCCAAGCAATAAATAACGAATATAATCAGTACTGTCTCCTCTCTTAATAATTCCATAACTTAGTGGCCAATGCTTGTGTAATTTAGGGCCGTTTTGTGGGATTGTTTAAAAAAAAAAAAAAAAAAAGCAGGAAAAACTGTATAGTTTTGTAAATACGTCAAACCCTGTTACCGTTGGTCGTTATAACAGATTCAGTTAGATTACGGAGGTCAGACCACACTAAACTAGTAACAGTTTGTGTTTAAGATACAAACAACGAGTTGTTCCTTTGTATGGCCGACCCCTAATCTTATAGCATAAAGTGACTCAGCGTTTCCAAAGGTTTGGCAAATGGTTCAACCTTAAACTTCCAAACCAACTCTCATTTGAAACTGGGATTTTTCCGTTTGACTGAAAACCAGATCCACACAAAGTTCCAGAGATTGTAGAGAGATGCCATATTTATATTTAACACTGGCTGAGGAATCTGCGTTTGTTCTGTTTGTCTCTGCTCTACAAGCGTCTAAGTGGATTATCCTTAAAGATTTAGGCATTGTTAGATTTCAAACTAACTGCATTCTATCATTTTGTGCATTTTTACAATCATAATTCTTGTTTTTGGAGTAATTTTGTGTTTTTTGAATCATTTTTGTTCTCATTTTCTGCATCCTAATATTTTGTGTATTTTTGCTCATAATGTGTGTTTTTAAAGTAATTTTGTAAATTTCTGTGGTTGTATTGTATTTTTCTAAACATTTTTGTTCTCGTGTTCGGCATTCTATCACTTTTGTGTATTTTCGCACTGATAATGTGTGTTTTTGGAGTAATTTTGTTGTCATTTTTTGTATTTTTGCTGTCATAATATATGTTTTTGGAGTAATTTTGTGTATTTTTTATGTCATTTTGTGTTTTACTTATTGTTTTTGTTTTCTGCATTCTAATTTTGTGTATTTTCACACTCATAGTGTGTGTTTTTGGAGTATTTTTGTGATAATTTTGTATTTGTGTTGTTATATTTTGTGTATTTTTAAACATTTTTGTTGTCATATTAAAGAAGCTTCCTGTCTAAGTGGATTACCCTTACACATTAAGGCATTATATTTAAATTATTTCAAACTAACTGTGCATTCTATCATTTTTTTTTTTTGCAATCATAATTCCTGTTTTGGAGTAATTTTGTGTATTTTTAATCTAATTTTGCGTATTTTTAATCCTTTTTGTTCTCGTTTTCTGAAATTTTATTAATTTGTATATTTTCGCACTCAGAGTGTGTGTTTTTGAAGTAATTTTGTTGTCATTTTGTGTATTTTTGCTGTCATTACATGTGTTTTTGGAGTAATTTTGTGTATTTTTAAACATTTTTGTTGTCATATTAAAGAAGCTTCCCGTCTAAGGGGATTATCCTTACACATTAAGGCATTATATTTAAATTATTTCTAGCTATTTAAGGGATATTTACATTTAAAGTGAATACTTTATATTTTAATTGTTCGCTCTACTTGTATCTGCACTGATGGTTGCTCAGGGGGCAGCGCTACGATGTGGTTGGCTGGCGTTTCATGAAAATGGGTCAGCGGCAGAGGGTTGTGATAGTGCACTTCTGTCTTTTAATGAGCCTGGCTCTGCAGAGCACTTCATGTAATTATTGTCCCTGGCGTAAGAGGGTCACAGTCTTCTGATGTTGGGACTTTTTTTTTTTTTTGGAGAGCGTAATACTTACCGAACCATCGTCTTGAGAAACCAGGGCCTGTTAGCGATGGAGGGCACAGCCTCGTCCATCAGCGGATGCATTTTGATGAAGTTGAGTGTGTCATCTGGAAACTCATTGGATAGCTTGTACCTCTCCATGGACGGAGAGCCCGCACAGTTGCCTGGCCTGGAAATAAAATAGAGGTAATGAGGAAGAGCCATGATGAGAGAAATATGTTTACATCAAAAATAAAAAACTGCTGCTGTAGGAGAAAATGACATTTTCAAATTAAAAGTTGAACTTTTCTGAAATGAAAAGTGAAATACACCGTTGTGGCTTAGCTTAGCACGAAAGAAAAAAATTTGTCCTAATTTTGCTGGGATCTGATGAATACATGGAGACATCCATTCTATCTGATCTTTTTACTGGGCATTGGGAGCTGCTTGTAAAAGTAAAAGTGCTTTTGATAGCATATCCTGTTTGCAGGCGTCTCACCTCTGAGACCCTGTAAAACCCCTTTATAGCAAACGGGGTCTTTGATAAGCTGCCACGGCACATAATACACACCATGCCTGAGGAATATAAGACAGCAAAGATGGACCTCAGTGTACACTGAGTCAACAGGACGTACTGTAGGTCTCTGATCAAGAGAAATATCAATAACTGTGAAGAAAACTTCTTTTAGAGTAAAAACTAGAATAAACTAAGGAAGAAAGTTTTCTAATCAAGACCTGCGTTTATACAAGACGGCGGAATAATTATCAGCTCTGATCTTTATGGGTCAAATGGTGCGGATACAAAATAAATTGTTTATTTTTGTGTTTGTAATGTCTGTGAAGTTTTGTGCATTTTTGTTGTCATATTTTTATTTTTTATTTTAATATGTTTTGTTGTTTTGTGAATTCTTTCATTTTGTGGATTTTTGATGTCATAATGTGTGTTTTTGGAGTCATAGTGTGGATTTTCTAAAATATTTTTTGTTGTCGTTTAGTACATTCTATAATTAAATTTTTGCTGTTGATTTGTGTTTATGAAACACTTTTGTGTATTTTTGTTGTATTTTGTGTATTCTATCATTATTTGTGTATTTTGCTGTTAAAGTGTGTGTTTTTGGAGTAATTTTGTGTATTTTTGTTGTATTTTTGCATAATTTTTCTGTCATAATGTGTTTTTTTGGAGAATCATGTGTATTTTAGTTTTCATTTTGCGTATTTTGCTATCGTGTGTTTTTGGAGTAATTTTGTGTATTTATGTTGATATTTTGTCCATTTTTACTGCTGTTTTGTGCATGTTTGCTGTCATAATGTGTATTTTTGGAGTCATTATGTGTATTTATGTTGATATTTTGTGTATTTTTACTGCTGTTTTGTGCATGTTTGCTGTCATAATGTGTATTTTTGGAGTCATTTTTTGTTTTTTTTGTTATTGTTTAGTGCATTCTATCATTTCCTGCATGTTTGCTGTCATAATGTGTATTTTTGGAGTCATTATGTGTATTTATGTTGCTATTTTGTCTATTTTTGATGCCATAATGTGTGTTTTTGGAGTCATTTTTTGTATTTTTTGTTATTGTTTAGTGCATTCTATCATTTCCTGCATGTTTGCTGTTAAAATGTGTGCTTTTGGATACATTTTGACAATTTATATTGTCATTTTATGTATTTTTGCTGTCATAATGTGTGTTTTTGGAGTCATTTTTTGTATTTTTTTTTTTACATTTTTAATTTTTTCCCTCTCATTTTGGTAATTGAAGTCATTTTTAAATTTCCATTGGGGTCCATACAAAGTTATCCTGAAGGCCGCCAGTTGCCCATGTCTGATGTAAAAACATTTGTGTGTGCATCACCTAAAAGCAACCAAAGACAAATAAAACTGATACAGTATTTGTGAAATAAGACAAACGTGCGAATGATTCAGAATGAGGATCCAGCACATGGATGAGCAGTCTGCTGTTGGACCTCTGTGGCTTTGTTACAACTCACCGTCTGTTTATGAACAGATAAAAAAGTCTGAGCTCACTGAAGGCTTGAGACGAATTCAATCACATCAATTAATTACGGGAAAAACAACAGATTTGATGTTGGCGCCGTCTGACCTCGCTCAACATAAACAAGCAATTACATGCTAATGGAGCTAAGTGAGTAAACGCACGCTCACGCATGTACTCAGTCGATACACGGAGTACAGAACACAGGCTCACTGTAGGTGCACCGCCTCCTCAGCCATATGGGAAACACACACACACACACACACACACACGGTACCAACAATTATCACAGCGCGCATCTTTGTTATACAATAAATCTCTTCCTTTTGTCCTGAATGATAAGAGTGAAGCTTTTAGATGATTAATTAGCGAGCAATAGATAAAAGGATTGATCAGGTTTATGCATTTGTGGAATTAACCAGTCATCTGTAAAATGATCTCACGCCTCATTGGTTGATAGCGATGCAGCCACGTGTGGAGTGAGGTAATGATGAATGCATGCAATGTGTGTGTGTGTGTGTGTGTGTGTGTGATGCAATGAGACACTGGATACACAATCAGTAAAAAAGAATAGATACAGTGGAGCAATATTCATATTGTGTTTTTATTCATTTCTGTTGTCATTTTCTGCATGTTAGCTGTCCTAATGTGTGTTTTTGGAGTAATTTTATGTATTTTTGTTGACTTGTTGTATTAAAATGATTTTTGTTGTTTTGTGCATTCTATCATTTTGTGTATTTTTGTAGTCATTTTGTGTGTTTATGTTGTCATTTTGTGTATTTTTACTGTCCTAAAGCGTGTTTTTGAGTAAATTTGTATATTTTAGCTGTCATAGTGCGTTGTTAAAACATTTTTTGTTTTGTGCATTCCATCATTTTGTGTAATTTTTCTGTCACAATGTGTTTTTGGAGTCATTTTGTGCATTTATGTTGTCTTTTTGAATTTTTGTGTATATTCGTTGTTGTTTTGTGCATTCTATAATTTTTTTTTTTAAATTTGCTGTCAAAATGTGTGTTTTTGAAGAAATAAGAAGAAAAAATAGGTAAAATAGGGAAATTTGAGTGACAGGACATCCCACTGCTGCGTTTTACACTCACAATGTGGAGAAACTGTCGAGATGAAGCCACTCAGTAATTACTGCACAGACTGTTTAGTAGCAACAAGCGAAGCTGTGAAAAACCTGAGAATCTTAGAGAACATTGCATCTGGATGTAATCTTAGTCATCACGGCTGTCAATAACAGATCTATGATAGAGAATCAATCCTTCCTCCTACACATTCAGATCTCTGTAAAGAATATGGGGATACATTTATTGCGTGTGTGTGTGTGTGTGTGTGCGATCCGAACCGTCTCACCTTGGTTTGGGAACTCTTTCTTCAGGAAAAGGCGTCCAGGTGGAGTCTGGTGATTTCTGCTCTTTGAAACGTCCAGTGAACGTATTTGCCACCTCCGCCATGTCATAGGCACACACAGCAGAACCTGGAATACTGCCACACCACAGATAAACACACACATGTTAAAAAACAACAATAAATATATGCACTTTATTAATAATGTGGCTACAGCTTGCAATGAAGCAATATTAAAGCTAATAATCACAAATTTATTATGGTTACAACAAAGTCTTTAATCATCAGATATTACAGGTGCTGTACGTCCTTATTTTTGGATCCATTGGAAACAATCCTTTGATCACAACTCGTTGCAATTTATTTATTGTAAACTAAATTGGTCTAACTTTGTGCGGCCGACCCAACATAAACGTACAAACTAACAAAAATACGCGAAAACAATCTTCTTAAAAGACAAAAAGACGACAGAAGCACACAAGAATAACACAACAACTATAGCACAACTATAACCCAAATACACAAAAATTACTTTAAAAGGAGACACAATTTCATAAAAATACAAAAGTAATCCAAAAACACAAAAAAGGATCACAAAAGACCACAAATATATATAAAAAATACATAAAATTGCTCAAAAAAAAGGTACAAACTTACAGGAAAACAAAAAAATGAAAACAAAAACACACAAAACAACTACTAGTGTTAAAGAAATACACAAAACGACCACAGAAATGAAATTTTCTTTTACAAAATGATGACAAAAATATGAAAAATTCAGAAAACACCTTCAAATGTACAGTAAAACATGCAAAAGTAGAACCAAAAAATACACAATGACTCAAAAACCATATAAATTTACAGAAAAACACACACAAATATGCAAAAACAACGAGTAAAGTGTTAAAGAAATGTACAAAATGACTCCAAAAAACATACAAGCATGAAAAATAAATAGATAAAACCACAACAAAAACAAAAAATTACCGAAAAACATACAAAATAACTACAAAAACACATAAAACAACAGAAATACAGACAAACCCTGTGTTTTCCCCTGTATTAATGCTCAGTCCTGTTAAGATTCTTAATATTATATGACTTCAGTATGAGAGTAATGTAATTCTTTGAATACATTTAATAATCAGATCTGTAAAAACCACTCCCAATTTGTTTCTTCCAGCTGTACGTTGTCTGATGGACTCACTGTATTCTTACAGTTTAAATGAATCAATGCACTACATTGTCTACTGTACAGACTGAACCTAATGTGGAAACATTTTCCTTCTCTTTTACAGCGGGGTTCCCCCTCCAACAGCCTGAGGCCACAAAAGTTCAGCCTGTATCAGGCTCAAAATATCAACAAAATATGTCATTGATTCTCATTTAAAGGAAATATCTGTCAGGGAAACAACCACTGTACATTCTTTACATCAGCTGATGCTTTTAGTGCCTATAAAGATCCCTAAAACAGTGGTTCACAATCTGTTTTGTCCCGTGTATGTACAGTATGTGTATATCATTATCATCTCCATGATTTCATGATTTTTCATTTGTAGAACAACGACCTCTCCTAAACTTAATCTACAAATTTAAGTGGAATTTAAAGTGCATTTTATTTTTTTATTTTTTTTAAATAAAATGCAACTTTTATGTGATTACTTTAATAGTAAGTACATCTCCTTTGTAAAATGGAGCTAATTATTGCCTCCTGTTGTCAAAAGTGTGATAAAATGGCCTCTACAGCATAAAATAATCTGGTTTTAATAAATTACAAGAAAATATAGTATTTTATTGAGCGATTTTGCTGTTACACTGTAAAAAGCTGTTGCTTAAATCCAAAAAAATAAAACAAAAAGCAAAAACTTTTTAGTAATTTAGTGAACTTCTTGTTTTTCTTATTTCAGAAAAGTAAAAAAAAAAATGCATTTTTCTGTATAAAACTTTTTTGGATAACAAATGTATAGAAAAAGCAAATAAATAAATAAATAAATATAATAAAACTTAACAAACAGGCAGTTATTAACCACATCATACTTAATTAAATAAAGTTAAATGTATATGCATATATTAAGAAATGGATTTGGATGACTTCATGCACTCAGTCTTATTGGTTTTAGATCAAATTTATTTTGCATATTTTACTTTTACCAATTACTTAATAAAATGTGTAAGAAATACCTGATAAAATCTGTTACATTTAAGAAAAAGAGGTATTTGTGTCCAATAATTTTATTTAACAAAAGCATTTTTATTTTTGCATCTTCACAGTTAACTGTTTAGATACAATTTTGATTTTTTAAAACTAAAATAGATTCAATTAATCTGTAAACGCTCAAAGATTTAGTTTGTTTAATACATTTTAATACATTTTAGGATATAAAATCATTAGTTAGTTAAATATTCACATTTATTACTTCTGTAACTTTCACAAATGCACAAAATAGCCTAAAAATAAACAAGGAACATTTCCTGATTATTTTTAAATGAATAAAATCTTTCAATGTGCTACATGTACACGTACCCCTGTTTGGGAAACACTGCCCCCCCCCAAAAAAAAAACTAAAAAACACCAGAGGATTCATAAAACACCTTCAAATGTACAGTAAAACACGCAAAAGTAGAACCAAAAAATACACAATGACTCAAAAACCATATAAATTTACAGAAAAACACACACAAATATGCAAAAACAACTAGTAAAGTGTTAAAGAAATGTACAAAATGACTCCAAAAAACATACAAGCATGAAAAATAAATAGATAAAATGACAACAAAAACAAAAAATTACCGAAAAATATACAAAATAACTACAAAAACACATAAAACAACAGAAATACAGACAAACCCTGTGTTTTCCCCTGTATTAATGCTCAGTCCTGTTAAGATTCTTAATATTATATGACTTCAGTATGAGAGTAATGTAATTCTTTGAATATATTTAATAATCAGATCTGTAAAAACCAATCCCAATTTGTTTCTTCCAGCTGTACGTTGTCTGATGGACTCACTGTATTCTTACAGTTTAAATGAATCAATGCACTACAGTGTCTACTGTACAGACTGAACCTAATGTGGAAACATTTTCCTTCTCTTTTACATTTAAGAAAGAGAGGTATTTGTGTCCAATAATTTTATTTAATTCATTTTAATACATTTTAGGATATAAAATCATTAGTTAGTTAAATATTCACATTTATTACTTCTGTAACTTTCACAAATGCACAAAATAGCCTAAAAATAAACAAGGAACATTTCCTGATTATTTTTAAATGAATAAAATCTTTCAATGTGCTACATGTACACGTACCCCTGTTTGGGAAACACTGCCCCCCCCCAAAAAAAAAACTAAAAAACACCAGAAGATTAAATAAAGCTTCTCTCTCCCTCGGGCTGTATTTTTTCACAGTTGCATCATGGGTTAAACTCATCATGTAGACACTGTGGAGACGGCGTACACAAGGACACTATTGTAGCGAGCAAGGTCAAACAGCTCTTAATTCTCTGCTCAGCTAATAAATTACACTAATTATTATCATATCGGACGTCTGCTAAAAGTTGGGAAGTCGCATGTTGAGAGAATATGAATGTGATAAACAGACACGTTACTGGAATAAGAAACAGTTAGTGTGTCCTAAATACGGGTACGTGTACCCCTAGGCGTACGCGATGGCATTACAGGGGGCACTTGAGAGAAAGAGAGAGGAAAAAATTAAATAAAAATATGGGGTTTTATGTTTATTTTTAGTTAAAATTATAATCATACTAAATATTACCAGCAACTCAAAAAATGGCAACAAAAACACAAAATAAGAGAAAAACATACTGAATAATAAAAAGAATAGACAAACAACAACAAAATACACAAAGAGACACACACACTATAACCAGCAACACACAAAACGACAACAAAGACGCACTAAATGAGAGGAAAATACACAAGATCACCACAAAATACACAAAAATAACAGAGAAACATACAAACTACATAAAAACACACACACACAGAGAGAGAATAATTAAAATAAACACACAAAATAAGAGAAAACTATAGTACATAATAAAATGAACAAACAAACAACAAAAAACACACAAAATGATCTTGATTACTAGAACATGAACTGAAAATACAAAAGATCGATGTTGGTCCCACACCAGGTGGGAGGTGACATGATTAAAAACTATAGAAATGAATCTATTCAGAAGACAATAAATACTGTTTATTTCCCCTTATTTACAAAATGAGATTATTTAAAATGTGTGTGATCACTAATTCATTCCATCATTATGATCTACTGTATAGAATCAGCAAAAAGTGTGAGCACCACCGTGTGTGCGTTTGCTCTAATTTCACACGCTGAATATGAAATGGAAAATAAACGCGAGGATAAAAACTGGAGCTTATAGAAATGTTCTGAGGCTTTGCTCGGTTGGGTTTAAATGTCTATTAACAACGCTCAATCGCGTTGTCACATGCAATCGTCCAATCTGCTGCAAAGTTGCTCCAAATAGAGAAATGACTATTAATAAGCCATCAGCCAAGCTTCATCCCTATTGTGGTCATTTTTCAATTTAGATAAAAACTCCTAAAGCCTGCTAATACCCAAACGGACTGAAAAATCAAAAAAAGATGCAAAAAAAAAGGATGAAAACCCTGCAGATGAATGAACATTTCTTTGCACAGAGCTTTGGTAAATGTTGACTCAGTAGAAACGAGACGTTGCCGTGAGGCAGAGGAAGTGACACGCGCTACCAACGTTAACAAAGGTCATCACGTCATGTTGTTGATGAATCAACGACGTATTTTACAAGTACTTCAAGCAAACAAAGGATAATCAGATTAATGAATAGAAAATACAAAGCAGATTTTAACGCATTAACCTACTTAATTAAAACAAACAATGAACATTGATTAAATAAGCTTTCTTATTGTAGAAAAGGCTTAAAACTGCTGGAGACAATTGTGTTTTATCAGATAAAGACATAGTGTGGGCCTCATAGATCAATACATTGAAAATTATTTGCTTGAAAAAAGATTTATAGGTTGAAAATTGCCACTTTTTTGGGTATTTCCCACTTTGACCAAAGGTGAATTTTCAAGCCCCGCCTGTGCCCATTGTCCCCCTTCAAATGTATTAAACTAACAGAGAACAAGAAGCATCATATTTCATAATAAATAAAAAAAAAAACAACTAAATGAACCGCATTTCAAACGGTCTCATAATTTAATGTTCTTTTAATTTCTGATACATACACACTTTTTTGTGTGTGTACGCATTTTGTTTAGTGTCATTGTTTTTTATGCTAATCATTTAAGAATACTGGCATGAAATTGAAACATTTCCTCCTGTATGTCGCGCCCCACCTGTCATACCGCTATTCCCCAACAGGGGGTGTGCCACACGTTACGAGAAGCACTGAGTTCAAGACAGTTTTTAGTGCATTGCATTGTGGGATGTGGAGTCCCCTAGTTGACCCTAAACCAGCAACAAATATAAGCAGATTTGGTTAGCTTGGTAGATAGCAACGCTGGCTAGCCAAATCATGTTATCTGATTGATCTATCGGTTCTTATCGGGCCATTATTTATCATTCGGTGAGAATTCAAAGAGTTGATTTCCCTCTTTTGGTTTTGCCATAATTACCTGTTGTACGGCGTGGAGAAGGTCGCCATCACCACGTCCCTCCCGTTGACGTGAAGCACGTCGGTCACAGCCTGCAGGATGTTGAAGTAGAAATGCGAGTCCCCGGGAATCGAACAGTTCAGACGAGACTTGAGAAATGAAGTCCACTGTTTCTCCAGGACACGCGGTGAGCCTCCTCGGTCGTTCTTACAAACCCTCGCCACTCGTGGAAACACCACCTGACCAAGGTTAACCACATGGATAGGAGTGAGTCAGCACTTTGGTATAAAGCATAAAATAATATACAATTAAAGACATGCAGAATGTACTTTCCCCACATTGAGTACATTTAGGCTGTGTTCAAAATGTCACTCTGTACTGTACACTACAAACTCAATGAGTATGTACTGTCTACTATATACTATTAGTATGATTGGGATGATGAGTGTTACCACTGAAGTATATTTCCAAGTTTCCCAAGATGCATTTAGAACCTACGACAAAAAAGGCCAAATATCTCTGTTGATTCTCCACCTTTGAAAGTTCTGAAAACGTTTGAAGTGAGAAAGTGACCACGTAGAATATCAACATGTGCTCATTTGATCTGTAAAACTCACGTAAACACATTTCATTCCTACATTTTGGAGACGTTCAGGGACCCTCCTCCATTGAGCTACTGAGAAAACTTCCGGTTCACTTCAAAACAAGAGCCCTATTTACAAAAACGTTAAAAACTAATGGAAGACAAGAGGAGATGCTTTTATTTTGAAAAGGTGAAGTTTGATTTTTAGCTTGAAGCCGGTCCCAGGGCCATTTTACGTTGCACTCGCAATGCATCATGGGACAGTTGAGTATGACTAGTGTGCCCACCGTGCATTCTTAAAACATGTTCCATATAGTATACATCTGGTCTTTTCATACTATCTAATATGAACGCACCACATACTCATTTTGACGTCAGACTTAGTATGAATAGTATGTTAGTATGTGATTTCAAACACAGCCTTAGAGACTTAACAAAGGGAGGGAAAAAACATAGAAACATGAAAAATAATTTTTACAGATGTACCGAAAGCTCTTTGATCGTGCATATGTTGTACTTTATCAAAACTACTAAAACCAGAGCAGTCAGAGCTCAAAACTCTTTTCTAGATCTTGTCTAGATATTGTCAGTGATTCCCACTATAAAGACTTGGAAGAAATGTATATCCCTAATTAATAACATACAGTACATACAGAAGGTCTAGTGCAGGGGTGCCCAATCCTGGTCCTCAAGAGCCACTATCCAGCATGTTTTAGATGTTTCCCTCTTCCAACACACCTGATTTTTACAGAAACATTTTACAGAGCTTGATGGTGAGTTAATGGTTTGAATCAGGTGTGTTGGAAGAGGGAAACGTCTAAAACATGATGGATAGGGGCTGTTGAGGACCAGGATTGAGCACCCCTGGTCTAACCAGCGAACCTAAATGTTTAATAAAGAAAATATGAATCAGCCTTAAAGAAGTCCGTTATGGAGCTCATCCGTCTCTCACTATGAGTGACAGCTGTCACATCTGCCATGTTTCAGCACCAAGGACAGCTAATTTAGCCACTTTGTGTTTTAGAAGTCATTTTGTGTATTTTTGGGATCTTTTTGTGTATTTTTGATTATATTTTGGATTTATTTTGTGTAAATCCAACTTCTTGAATTACATGTTTTGTGGGATTTGTTTTGGGGGGCTGCACATTATACAACTGGGGGCTGCATGTGGCCCCCGGGCCACCAGTTGCCCATGTGTGGTCTAAATCAGTTCTTTTGACCAAATCCTGCTGACAGACAAATGAACTCTTTGTTGGAGGCAATAATGAAATATAATAAAAGCCTCAGTATTTTCTTGACACAACATTAGCAGATGTTTAGTGAGGCCGCTCTGTTGACAACAAAAGACTCTTTCACATTAAAATCACTCTTTCACTCGACCCGGAAAACAAAATAATTTTTAGAAGGTTTTTTTTTTCCCCTAAAAGTAACGACTAATATGTTTGTAATTATTTCCTTAAAATATGTTTTTCTTGCAGTAAAATGAATGCAAAGCCATTAAGGTAGAAACTCATTGTAGACGGTGGTTAAAAGCTTTTCTTAGCTCACAGTGGCACAAGGTAAAAAGGCAATTGTTCCTGAATCCACCACCAGTTTCTCTACAGCTGAAAGTAATCAGAAGGCAACACTATTCTGGGAGCGCACGTTGTGCACAGTTGTCTGGTAACAACTCGTTATCCAGCAAAACTATATTTAATCTAATAGAAATAGGATTCCATGATGTTTAACCTTTTCCGCAAACAGCCGGATGTCACAATATCAAATTAAAGAAATAAGTCTTTTACCACGCTGTGAAATAGAGTCAGCACCTGGTTAAATCAAATTTCTACTGACATAATTACAACTTGTGCCGTCAATATTGTAATTAGCGCCTGTCACACCATATTTAACAGCTATAAATCTAATCTGGATCTGAAAATGATGGTGTGAACGGGAGCAAACGTGCATTTAAACTTGATCTCTGCACACACACCGACACCCACAGAAAACCCCTCAAACACCCTCACCCCACACACCCACAATCATTCTCCACTTCACCGTCGACGGACTAGCACGCAAATATAAATTCAGAAAAATATCGCAAAGTCAGCTGAGAGAAGGAAAAAATAGAAATAAAAGCCCCTCGCTTTAAGATCTGCACAGACCGGTTAGCGTTGAAAGTGAAGAAGGAGCGGGTGAGACTCAAAGGATGAGAGCAGCATTATAGTAGAGCTGTTTGCAATTCAGCATCACATTAATGCTTATCTTAGGTTAGCTGAATACACACAGGAATACAACATACAGCCACTGCAGTACACGTACCAGTACAAAACAGTGGGTTTTTTAAAATCCATTTTCATCTCTTAGATCAGTGGTTCTCCCACGACTCCATGAAATAATAATAAATAAAGCATATACTGTATCATAACAAAAGTGCTTAACTTGGGGATTAATGCACCAATAAAACTATTTTATTTTTCAAGTCCTCTGCCAAGAAGCTCATATTTTCACTGGCATTTTTTTTAAAGGGGCGGTATCATGAAAAATTCTCTTTATAATGATTATGCTACAGTGATATACATTTAGCCTCGTTCAGAGGGACAAAGTTGAAAAAGTTCTGTTTCCTCCCTCCCTTGTTATTCCACAGTTTGTAAAAAGTCAGCTCCAAACGGGCCAGTTGAATTTTTCCACTACTTGACTTCACCTAGCGGAAAGTCCTCCTCCTGACAATCCTGGCTCCTCCTACCCTATAAGAATGTGAGCTCCTCCCTCTCAAACTACCTCACAGCTAAAACAAACACTGTGGTTTAATATAGAATATATACAGTATTATACTTTATTGTCATATATGTAAAGCTACATGAAATGTGTTCTCTGCATTAAACCCCTTCCTGAGGAGCAGTGGGCAGCAATGGAGTAGCACCCAGAGCAGTTCCATTTTTAGTACCTGTTACATTGCCTCATATGCACCTTAAATGCACTATTCCTGTAGTGAGTAGAGATGAGGAGGAGAAGAAAATGACTTAGCAGCTTAACACTTTGGTGAGTGTTTGAAACAGCTGAATGACTGCTGCTGATGTGATAAACAAACACTGTGAAACGCTGAGACGGCCTCACAATCACAATAGCTGCTTAAATATCCATGTGTTTTACTGTAATATGCAGTTTTTTTTGGCTGAAATAACAGTGTATGGATAGCAAAAGAAGACCACTTTGGTGATCACTGATTGAGGCATGAAGTCAGCGTCTATAGACACGCCCACTCATGAATATGCATAAGTAGGCCCCAAAACAGCCTGTTTATAGAAGCGTCATCAAATGGACTTTTCAGAGGGCGAAAACTCCAGAAAATAGGTGAGTTTGGGAAAATAAACCTCAAATATTATGTTGTTGGGGTTCTTAGAACAAATAGAGATGGGTGAAAAATAGTATAATACTGGAGCTTTAATTATAAATGATCAAGAGGTTGAGCGTTCAATCCCAGTCTATACCTGTCTGTGTCCATGGGCAAAACACTGAACCCTAAGTTGCTCCCAGTGGTTGATTAGCGCCTTGCATGGCAGCTCAGTCCCATTGGTGTGTGAATGTGAGTGTGAATGGGTGAATGAGCTGATATTGTGAATTGCTTTGGGACTAACAGTGCTTGTTTGTGACGCAATATGGTCCAATGACGTCACAGAATCTCAATTTCAGCCAATAGCAAAATTAAATTGTAATAGCCGGGTTTCAACCCATAGAGGGCAGTCACTCTGACAAACACAAACAGACAAATTAAAATACTTTGAGTAAAATGTTGAGAGTTTGATCAGGATCAATAAACATCATTGTTTTATACCCAAATACATTTGTTTTCAGTAGAAAAAAAGTCATTTAGTTACTGTTTAATACATTTGTCTCAGTTATTCCTTAGTTTCATCTGGATTATACATTTTACATAAGTGTTTATACATTTGGATCTACTGTATGGTTATTAATGCGGATATACATTTTTTGATAAAGATCAATCCATAATCCTGATGCTTGCATTGCAAAAAGTGAAATCTTACAAAGATGAAATATCCTAAAGTAAGGCAATATATGCTTGTTTATTTCTTCTTACCCATTTTTGTCAACTCGTTTTTAAAATAATCCTGAAAAGCCAAACTTTCTTGTTCTGTTGGCTGATAAGTTATATTTTCGTTAACCTTTATTAATTTATTTGTCTTTTAGCAAGATTAGGTCAAAAGTGCTTCAAATATTATGACATATTTTTAACAAAAGGCAAACATTACACCATGGAATATTCCATTACATTTTAAAGGGGATCTGGATCAATATACTGATTCTGCATCAGGTTGAGAAATAAAAAAATGCCTATCTCTAGTCGTCATTATTGCCAACATTTTGAAAGATTAATAACTCACTTCACAATAGACTGATCTTTATGAAATTTGACTCAGAGATGTTGGGTTGGTTCTTCAATGACCTCACTGAGTTTAATCCAGGTCGGACCTGGATTGCACAAAAAATAAAGGGTGTCCATACATTTGGAACTACTGTATGGTTATTAAATGGGATATAGATTTCTTTCATGCCTTTAAAATGTGAATGATCATGTTACCATGATCAGGATCACTGATGCAGATACCTGACAATATCTAGAAAAGAGAAGATTTGGTCCTTGGTGGAGGTTTCTGAGTTCTCTTGTTGGTGACTCATTAAACAGATTTAATGTTCTATAAAAAACTAAAACAGCTACTCTTTAAGTTCATTCCTACTGCAAACATGCTAAATATTTAAATGGACAAATTCAAAGAGAAGATCGTTTCTATTGCATTTAGGGCTAAAAATGGCATACAACTGTGTTTGAGAACCCCTCATGTATATAACAATGGAATGCAACAGCCTCTATTACAGCTAAACAAAGCAAACATCGACCACATGCATTTAAGCGCCAAAAGCCTGCACGATTGCATGCCTCGGTGGGGAAAGCTCATTTAGCTGTGTAATAATAAAGACGTATCACTCACCAAATGGTAAATGGCTCCCGATGCCTTCGCTTCTACCCCCACATGCATAATTAGACCGACATTGCTTTCCAAATGGTGAGCAGATTAGGCAGCCTGATCTGTATTCATGCTCTGTTTAACAAGTGCTTGTCACTTTTGGCAGTGAATGTATCATTTTTACCTCGGCTCTTTTCTCATCTGTCGCCCCCTCTTTCACACCCTCCGTCGTTTGCCCTTTTCTTATTTATTCAGTGAAGTTCATACAGCACGACTCATTTCTGTTTTCATCTCCCTGGAATCAATTAGGATTACGACAGCAACGAAACCTACAATTACTATTATAATTGACCCCAACCCTGCTTAAATGGGTACTTGTACTTTTTTATTTCTAAATCAGTCATTTTACTTGTACTTAAGTACGTTTCAAAAGAAGTAAAGTAATCCATTACATTTCTACACCTAACCGTTACTGAATAAATGATTATTTTTTGTTTTTAAAATGATCAATGGAAATGACCAGACGTGGGGGGTGAAAGTAACTAGTAACTTTTACTTAAAGTACTATTTAATTGAGCTACTTTTTACTTGTACTTGAGTATTTTATGTACAACTTATGAGTATGATTTTAATCAACTAACAGGATCTACTTTAGTGTGATTTATCAGTACTCTTTACACCTCTGCCTATAGGATGTATTTTTCTGTCATTTTGTGTATTTTTCTCCTTGCTTTGAAAAGATTTTTGTGTATTTGTGATGTTTTTGTGTATTTATGTTGTCCTTTTGTGTGTTTTTATTGTCTTTTCCTGTGTTATAGTTGTGCTTATACGTGTTTTGTGTCATTTTCTGTTTTTGGGGGAACATTTTTGTTGTTGTTTTGTATATATTTCAGTTAATTTGTGTATTTGTAGTCTTTTCTTGGGTTTTTGTTGTCCTTTTGTGTAATTTTCTAACAAGTAATTTTTAGTTTGAGTGCTACTCAATTGAGCTACTTATTACTTTTATGTACGACTTCCTTGTACTTGAGTACAATTCCTGTCAAGTAATAGTACTTCTCCTTGAGTAGGATATATCAGTACTCTTTACACCTCTGCCTATAGGATGTATTTTTCTGTCCTTTTGTGTATTTTTAGTCATTTTTCCATATTTTTGTTCTTGTTTTGTATGTATTTCAGTTATTTTTGTGTATTTGTAATGTTTTTGTGTATCAATGTTGTCCCTTTGTGTGTTTTTATTGTCTTTTACTGTGTTATAGTTGTACTTGCGCGTGTTTTGTGTGTGTTTGGAGTCATTGCATATTATTATTGTTGTTTTGTTTGGATTTCAGTGTGTATTTGTGATCTTTTTGTGTATTTATGTTGTACTTGTCCTTATGTTGTGTTTTTGAAGATATTTTTGTTGTTGATTTGTATATATTTCAGTTATTTTGTGTATTTGTAGTCTTTTCATGGGTTTTTGAGTAGGATATATCAGTACTCTTTACACCTCTGCACACAAACCCATCGCCCTGGAAACCTGTTAAACCTTTTTTTGTCTGATGCCGAGCAGAGGAGATTACCAGAAAACGTCTGAATTCACACCTGAGGAAAGACTTCCATTATGCCGCCTTTTGTTTCATGTCTCAAAGGCACAGGTGGAATTTCACTCAGACGACGCGTGAAACGGCCACATGCATTATACAGATGACTTGAGAATAGGATCTCCAGACATACATGTTGTTCCTATTTTAGTTCGCTGCATCCTGCTCAGTGTTTATCTACAGCTGAAATATGTTGCACTCCTCACGGCTGCTGAAAGCCTCTTTCCACTTAAGTAATACGCCCATATCCTGTTAGTTTCCTCAGGCACTTCCAGATCCTTCTGGTAAATAGGAAGTCACCTCTGATTAGTGTTTAAACAACACCAGATGAACGGAGCCGTTTGCTTACCTTTCCCATTGTGTTGTACTCCATGGCAATTTCCCGAAAGAAGAAGTAGATAAAATCTCCGTAATCGACGGCCTGGACGAAATACGGCTCTACAGTTGGAAAAAAGTTAAAAATGAGTCAAAGACAAGTCAGTGTGAATCTTGTCATTATTTTTTGTCAACTCCATGTTTTAAAGTGACAATAACGAGACTATGACTAGACTCAATTAAATATATATACAGTATATTATATTGATATTTTGATATAAAAAATATACAAAATTTCTTAACAATTTATCTTTCATCACAGTGATCACATCAAATCTGTCTGAGTAGGGCTGCACAATATGGACTAAAACTCATATCGCACTATTTTTTTCTCAAAATGGTGATATACAATTTCCATATTTTCAACTCAATAAAGTCTGACCAGAAAGACAATTCTGGGTTAAATTTGCTGATGAAAAATACCACACAGGCACTTTTATTAACAAACTGCTGCACAATATGAGCCACTTTAGTTTTTTTCCTCCTATATGGGACAGCACGTGTGAGTGAGTTCTGTAGTGTGGCTTGTTTAGATGGGTTAGGACGCAGTTAAAGCAAGTCTCCTAAAATGAGTATTTCAATAAATGATAAGCTACAGAATAAAAATCATTGTAGACATTATTGTAATTTTCTATATTGCAATAATAGAAATCTCGATATATTGACCATATATTGAAATTATCAATGATAATTTAATGTTTTTTTTTTTTAAATGCATAAACTGTTGTGCTTTATTATTTTAGTCAACTAAAATGTAATTTAGTTCACTTAAACTAGACTATAACAGAATTGGTCCCGATGACTACATTTTGACTAAAACTAAGTTGCATTATAGTCAAAAGACCATGACTAAAATAAAATCAGAATTAAAACATGAACTCAACATGACAAAGCAAATTTATAGAACAGGGGTGTCAAACTCATTTTAGTTAAAGGGCCAAATCTGAACCAGTTGGATCACAACTGGGCCCTGGGCGCAGGTTTAAAGTGGGAAAACTAACAATTTCAACATGTGCCCATAAGTTTGCATTTCCAGTTATAAATCAGACTTAAAGTATGGAAGGCATCAACAATATCAAAGCAAGAAGTCACAGATACGTAAATTTTTCTTTCATTTGAGGATGTTTTGTGGAATAATTTGAGGAAAAATTGCAGGATTTTGAAAAATGTAGAGTTCTTTCCACAACAACAATTTACAACTGAATTATTTGGTCATTTACACAATGATTCATGTTTTCTCGATCATTTTCACTTTTTCCTGCGGGCCGAATGCTCTGAAGGGCCGGATTTGGCCCCTGGGTCTTGAGTTTGACACGTGGGATAGAATATGTGTTGAGGAGAAACTCGGACACCAGTGTGAATCTCAAGAGCCAGAATCCTCCATCAATCCTCCATCAATCCCACAAAAACCCAATTTGAATGCGAGAGAGGACAGATCTCTCCGCTGAGCTTCTACTGAAGTTGCCGGTGCTTGTTGCTGCTCGAGGCAAAAGCAATTTACACTCCACTTGGACTCGTTGGCAAAACGACTGAATCAAGTAGAGCAGCAACATTTACATAAGTGCAGCTGTTCTTCATCCCTTCATAAGAGAAAAGCCCATAAACATCAGAACAGAATGAAAATGTAAACGCGAGTACGTCTGAAATCGTACATTGTTTTCTAAAGTTGTCAGTCAGCTTTGCTTTAAAGTGACCACAGAGACTTTGTTTATGGCTCACCTTTCAGCCATTTGGAGTCGTGCTTGACAGTGCGCAGTGTCGGGCTGTCTCCAAGGCTACGATAGATGACCGCATCGATCGCCAGAAAGTCTGTTACCGTGGCCGAGTACAGCTTGCCATCTGGAGACGGGAGAGAGGCAATAAGGAGGAAAAGAAGGCAACAATAGAAGAGAGGGAAGAGTTAGGAGAGAAAAACAGAGTAACAAAAGGAATAAAGTTAAATCAAGAATTATTCTCGGCTGTAAACGCACAAATGTGTTTTAGATCGTGCTGTCAAGAGATTGAACAAATTATGTGATTATTGATTTTTGCTATGTACTGTAATTCATAAATCTAATTCAACTGTGAGCTACTTGATATGTATTGTATAGTCTGAAGGGCTACCAGTTAGAAAGGCACTTCTTAAATACCAAATGTTAATGGTTTCACTTTAATTAGAGGCTAAGATAATAAAGAATGCAAGCAGTAACTTAAAAAGGCAGGAAATGTTGAGGTTTCAACATGAAACATTTTATTTCTCCTACTTTATGCAATTTCATCGAAATTTTCATATTTTACAAAAATCCCCTTTGCGTTTTTAAAAATATATCTTATATATAACATACCACAATGTGTGCACCCACTCTGCAACACTTAAAAATCATTTTCCAATGTTTCAGTGAAAATAAACATTTAAAGATTATTAATTTAATACTAAAACTTTATCGCGTGCAACAGAATTTAACTCTAAAACAAAGTACTAACTCCATCTCTCAAATGTATTAATCTTTGTGATACAAAAACAGATCAAAATACAATACACGACATTGACAATCAAAAACCAAACAGAAAATACCATAAAAACCATAATAAATCAGAATTCACTCAAATCATAAATTTCCAATTTTTTTTTTTAAATAGCAGGGTTTCAACCTTTTAAATAGTACACGAACTGCGTAAAATAGGACGACCGGATGTAGACGTGTTCAGGCCCACGAAAGGATTTGGCACTGACTGTCTCCCTTCTCGTAACGTAGTCCGTACATCGGTATTGTGTGTATACCGGGAACTCTTGAAATGAGAAAGGTTCCACGCTGTTTGGAATGCAATTAACGACGTTATTTTTCTTAGTGCGTTTTTTTTCCCGGTAATTAATTATTCGCAATTAACGCATTAGTATAGCTACATTTCAATTACCTTTGGAAATGCGCAAAATCGAAATTGCACAATAAAAACTGAGAATGGAAACACCTGAATTTAAATAAAAACACTCAGATATCGCAAAAACGTTTTTAGGCTTTCATGAGGAATTTCTGACATTCCGAAATTGAAATGTGTCGAAAAAGTGCTATGGAAATACTTTTTCCGCAAATACACGTCACAGAGCGTGACGTACAGTACTTGGTCACATGACGTGAGGTACCTGGTCACATGACCACTTCTCTCCCAGAAAACACAAACACCTAACACAATGCAGAGGAGACCAGGACATTTCTTAGCAGTATACTTAAAATTAATTACTGTCACATTAGACGTGAAACAGCAAAGAAATACGGAGTGTTATAACGAGGTTCTGAGCATCCATCTTCTTGCCGCAAAGTCTCGCGGGATGAGATTTCACGGGAGTTACGAGGCTCCAAAACAACCTTCATTGGAAACACGTTCAAAGCGCAATTATACTTTGTCATAACTTTAGAAATACCGCTTTTATTTGGCAAAAGTCTGAAATGGAAACATTACAGCTAGTGACAGCCCGACTTTTTTACCAGATAAAGGAATATCTCACACAACTTACCCACATACACATGATGAAACATGTAGCTGTTTAGCTATTGCGTAACCTAACCTGCATACATTCTGAAGCTCAGTGTTGACATATGGTCTTGGAGACTCACAAAAGCCTACAGTCGCACACTGGCACGCACCAACGTACACACACACCAACACGATCCATCACAGGCCTGACCTCAGCCTGCCTTTGCTGTAGAACTATAGTGGAAACTCAAACTACATAATTAAAAGGGAGAGCAGTGAGAGGAGCCCTCCTGATTACTCACTGCTTCCAACTGCTTTCAAAGAGCCCTGCGACACATTAACTGGTCAACCTCAACATTTACTCTCGCCTTACGCTCGGACCTGGCAGGCACATCTCACCACCGCTGCTCTAAACTCTTCACAGTGAATTTGAATGTGGACTGGATGAGTTCAGCAGCTTGAAATTGCAAAAACCCACCAAAGGAAAGATGACTCATTCTGGTCCCAACTCGCTGTGAACTATTTCCAATCTCTCACATTTTCATTACAACTGAACTAATGGCACGAAGAGAGAAAAAAAAGGCATTGATTGGGATGCTGTTGATGTGATTCACGTGATAACAAGGACGACGTTAATAAGAGGAAGCAAACAAAATCCCACATATAGTGAGTGTATGTAACCAATATTGCCTTTTGCTGTTGACATTTTGGATGAGTTCTATCATTAGAATAAACCGCAGGGCACTAAGGACAATATTAAATACGACCGCAACTAATCCGCCACTCAAACACACTCGAGTTTCCCATCAAGCTGAGACAAGTCCTGATGCTCACTGAATTCAGACAGAAGAAAAGTGAAATGGAAGCATTACATTCATCACATAACGCTAGTTTGACCCTGGTGTAAGGTAGAGGTCTCTAGGGTTGTAAACCAGTACTCAAGAACGGTCTTGGTCTTGAGACTTTGTAAAGATATTGATCTTGTTTCTGTCCTGGACTGGCCAAGACCAGATGACACCAGACTTAAACTTCAATAATGTGATAATAAGGAGAAGCACTTGGAACTGACGTATGGAAAAAGTCATTGTCGATTGGATGTTGTGACACAGTGTCACTTGAAGTTGCGTGAAAAATTCTGAATTTTCTACTTCAAGTGACTTCTGCACAAATGAGTCGCTAGAATTGCATGATGCGTTAAGCAAGGTCGCTTGACGTTGCATCATTTACAATGATTTTGAATGTATTCTAGTCGCCAGAGAAGTGGCTTTCAGTAGCATTCTGTGTGAACGCACCTTGAGACATCAGTCCATCCTATTTCTAGTCAGAAATACCTCAGAACTCTTATTTTAGGCCTCATCCACCTGAATAATAAACATCAGATTTTCAAATATTAACAAATTTGTCAAGATTTGGGATTATTGCATGTTGTGCTTTGAATGAGTTGCAGACACTTTATTTTTGTCTCTCAAATGTATTTAAAAGAAAACTAAAATTAAGAAGAGAAAGATCTTTAATTGTTCATCCTAGTCATGGATTGTCATGGTCTCTGTCTTGTTTTGACTCCCAAAGGTCTTGATCTTGGGTCATTCTGGTCTCGAGCAAGTCTTGGTGTGGGATACTTTGGTCTTGAGTATAGAACTAGATGTGTATAGAATGGGCTTCATCTTACCTGCAAAGAGGGCCACGTTGGCGTGCTTGGCATCATATGGACATCGGGCCATTCCACTGATTTCCTCTCCCAGACCCTCCATTGTGTCCATCTAACATCAGAGAGAAGAGAAAAGGTCAGGATAGGGTCCAAACAAAGCAGTGTGTGTGTGAAGTTAAACACAACAATAGGTTGATAATAGGAGGTGTTTGTTCCTGTTCAGGACATAGATCTCAGGACGCGTAGACATGAGAAAGAACAATAACACTATGTAAAGGTTAAAGGAACTAAAGATACAAATACAACCCTCGAGTGGAGAAAGAGGCTGTGAATCGGCCAGACAATAGTCCTAAAAAAGCTGAGTGTGTTTTTGTAATCATGTCCTGGACAAATATTCCGTTGAAAGGCCACAGCGGTGTCCTGCTGAGGACTCTTACAGTCCACCATCTGGGAAACTGTCACGCAGAGAGATTAAAAGAAAAACACTTTCCACAGCAACCTGTTTCCAAATTTCAGTGACTGAGCTTTTCTTTCTCCTGTAGTTTGGTTTTGAATCATCTGCAGCACTGAAGACTCCTATTTAACCATTCACAGCAGTCTGTAGCTGTTTTAGCCTTTGAATATTGTAGATTTTTGTACATCTTTATCCTTAATCCTTATGTCGTTACATGTCAGCCAGGTCGTCGCTGTAAATGAGAATGTCCTTTCTCATTGTGACCTTCGTAATTTTACTGTTAGCTTTACCTTTCAACATATTTAGAAAGTACTACTTTCTAGTTAAAAAAATAAATTATGCAAGTACAATTTTGTTTAAAAAAATGACATACTTTAAATTAAGTTGTAGGATAAAAGTTTTGACCTCCAAAAATAGCCGTGGGGTGTGGCTAGAAACAGTCTGATTTAGGAACCAATCACAAAGGAGGAAACTTCTTTCACCCAGAGACACAAATGAACTCATATATACTGTAAGGGTTGAAAACTGTTAATGATCAAAATAATTCATTTCAACCATTAAAACTCCATCACATCTGTTTGTTTGATTACTAGGATTCCCATTAGCTTAAGCATCACCTATCAGCTATTCTTCCACAATGACAATACAATTTATACAAAAAGAACAGACATTTCAAACACAATCAATAACAATAGACATAAATGCTTCAAAATATTATAGTTTAGGGATTTTTTAAAAAAAAAAACTCTAAAGATTGTTGTTTAATGTCATTTGGTAATGAATTCCATTTATGCATAACGTTGTATGTTAATGGGCGCTGTACTAATTTAGTTCTTATTTACTTACTGTCATACTCATAATGGTTACAAGTGAACTGTTTTTAGGCCGGGCTACCGGACTCAAAACGCCACTCACTTAGTTGTTGTTGTTGTTTAGTTAAAATTGCTGCTACTCTGTTATTCGCTAACGGAATGAGCTGAAATTTGGTATCTATAATCTGTGAATGTGTACGCATCGACGCTTGATTTTCAATTTGGGGACCAAAAACAAAACAAACAAAAGTCGATTTCTCATTTATTTGCAAGTCAAATCATTGGCACATACCAAGATATAAATGAGGTCCGGTATCGGCTCTGTATCGCTGCAACACCGACACCAAAATCCGACATCAACATTGCACGTCCACCGCTAGTCTTTTTTCAGTCGGTGTAACCGAGTCATTTGACAGTATTCTCGAGAACGTGGTACGTGTTATTTGGCATGGAGACGTTCCGCGGGCCCGGCCGTAGTTCATCGGAACTTGTTTAGTCACACATGGAAGAACATAATTAAATAAAACCACATTTACTGAGTCTTTATGTTCTCATGTAAACGTTCTACCTGAGTACGCTTGCGTTAAAGTTTGTTACGAACCACGTAAACAGGTGATTTCAAACACGAGCACACGAATACATCAGTTATTAAGTTGTTCACGAATGTTTTTCTGTTGCACTTTTCTTTCAAGAATGAAGGAAAATTGAAAATCAAGACATTGCTCCCCCCCCACCCCCAGTTTGGGAACCACTGGGTTATATGATTATTGATATTCTCTGCTGATGTTGACCACCAATCCAATAATTCACAGATTTTGTTGTGCACAAAAACTTTTGAAAATATATATTAATGTAGAGGTTGTAAAAAAATGGACAGAAATACCAAAATTTACTTTCTGAATCAGAAATTCAATATCGTTTTCATTATTGTTATTATTTTTATTATTAAATTATTTTAGTTTTAAAAAAATCATATTAAGTGGAAGTTGCAGGGAATAAACCCTCACGTGCACGTTTTGGGACAATATCAGGCATTTACAAGCATTTTTCCACATAAACGGTTGGTCAAAGAAACGAGAACGTCAATTAATGCACAAAATATGACTGAGTTCACTTTCTGAAATGGAAATAGGTTCAAATATCGTGATTTTGCACATGCATTACAGTAGAGAAACTTACTAACCACATTATGCTCTATAGGTATTGTTTATATTGATCGATTCATAATTAAAATGCTTGGGAAAGGTAGCAGGTAAACAAAAGTACATATTCTTTTTTGCTCAGGTTGCTCTCGTCTCTTACTGTGTTCACAGACATAAAAAGAAAAAAAAATGTCAAACTGAACTGACCAAAGGCTGAGGTCAGACAAAATGACTGCACAGAACACAATGTTTTCTGTCTATTTCCATCTGAACGTACTGACTGGACATGACAAAGGAGAAGAAGGTAGTTCACCACAGCTGGGAACCGCATACGCCGCAACAGCTCATTTTGTTTCCTATTCTGATCGGCTTCGTTAAAACACTCACACGCACTCGTACTGTGTAGTGGTGAGAAAGCTGTGCTAGAAGAATAGTTGGGTATGCTTTAGCAGTGGAAATTACAGATGATTTATGACAACAAAGGAAGCTGCAGAACTCACGGAAGCATAGTTGAAAGAAAGCTGGACATTGGTTATAAACACAAAGCAGAAATGTCTGCGTCGTCCACTGAACACAAACATGTTTTGTATATTTTTCTCTCATTTAGTATATTTTTGTTGTCAACTTGTGTGTTTTGTGAGTCATTTTGTGTATTTTTGCTGTCTTGTGTATATTATTTTCTCATTTGCTGTAATTTTGTAGTCATTTTGCATATTTTTCTCTCATTTAGTGTAATTTTGTTGTGGTTTAGGATAATTTTGTCAATGTCTTGTGTGTTTTGTGAGTAATTTTGTGCATTTTTGGAGTCATTAAGTGAATTTTTGTTGTCATTTTGTGTACTTTTGTTGACATTTTGTATATTTTACTCTGCTATGTATCTGCCAAACTCCCGTCCCAGCAGGCCACGCCCTTTTCCCCATGCAGCTGAAGCAGTTGCAGCTGATCAGCTACTGATTATCTCTCTTTTAGAATACTTTTGTAGACGTCTTGTGTGTTTTTTGAGTAATTTCATCCATTTTTGTTGCCAAATTGTGTCTATGGAGTCATTTGTAGTATATTATGTATAATAGTTTCCTCTCACTGTTTATTATTGTTGTCAATTTGTGTTATTTTTTCTGTTTTGTGTATTCTTATGTCATTTTGAATGTTTTTGAAGGACTTTTTGTGTATTTCTGCTGTCTTGTGTATATTTTTCTGTCATTTTGAGTGTTTTTGGACTCATTTTTTGCATGTACCATGAGGGTGTGGCCCATGTTGCTCTAGTCTATCTTTAATGCAGCAGTCAGACCCTTATAGCCTGGAGCTCTTCAGTATATTTTTCAAAGGTAATGACCCCCATGTGGTGGACTGGGCCTCACTGTCCTTAATCTGTCTTTTTTCTTTTGAACGGAGGAAGCCACTCCTAACACAGATATGTGTACAATGTCTGACAAATTAACCACGATAAGAAAGACAACAATAGAATGCTCGCTGTCCTTTGTCTTTAGCCTTGTTAAAAGCAATATCTATGATTTGTGGAAACAGGAGTAAAAGCAATCCATCCAGCTGTCGCAACACATTTAAAAAATAAAATAACAAGAAAATTGATGTATAAGCACCGGGTTGTGTTTTTCATATCCTGTTTATCGAGAAACTGTTTATTGAGCTGTCAACAGCACTCCGGAGAAATCAGTGAAGTGCTGAACCTGTGCCGAGTGCTTTTCAAAGTAAAAGGAGAGGAAGACTGTCACACCTCATCAGCCTATACTTCTGATCACTATATTATCCACTGCGTCTAAGCTTATAAACATATCCTAACCCTGATTTAAGGTGCTGTGCATCCAAAAGAACTATTTACTAGCACAGCTCGCTGGTGTTTTCCATAGGCTATATGCTAATTAATTACACAAACATGGTGTAAATCCAAAAACATGTCCATCAGGGCAGTTATAATCAGCTCAGTAAGGTTTTAAATATTCACACACAGTATTCTCTGTCTTTGTTGTTTTCAGAATGTATTTTTTCAGGATTTGCAAACTCATACTGAGGACAAACAAAGGGTAAACTCAGCCACTGTCCTACTTATGATCCACTTAAAACACCTCGTTTCCAAAGTCATTTAGTAATATCTAGAGTAGGGCTGGGTGATATGGACCAAAATTCATATCTTGATATTTTTTTCTCAAAATGGCGATATACGATATAAATCTCTATATTTTTAACTCAATAAAATTAAACATAATGCACCAAAACAGCATTGAATGCTGGTTATTTCAGCCTGAGAATTTGTTTATTTGGAATTAATTGGTGTTATTTTATTTAAAAAATGAAAAAAAAACCTAATTGTAATATAAAAACATGTATTTATGTCGAGGTTCTGATTTTTCATGATTGTAGAAAATGGACAGAAAAAAACAAATTAACTTTCTGAAACAGAAATGCAATATCGTTATTATTTTTAAAATGTCTTTTTTTTAATCATGTTAAGCAGTAAATGCTTAATTTGCTTAAATATGCTTAAATGCTTAAATATGACTGGGAATATACCCTCACATGCATGTTTATTTATTATCCACTTAGAACACCTTCTTTGCAAAGTAATTTATTAATATATGATTAAGTACATTTTAAAAGAAGTAAAGTAATTAATTACATTTCTACACCCAACCATTACTGAGTAATTTTTATTTATTTATTTTTTTATGATCAACAGAAATTGTGAAACTAAAAGAAATGAAATGATCAGAATTGTTATATTTTGGACTGAATTTATTGGTGTTATTTCATTTAAAAAAAAGAATTGTACATTTTGACCAATCTTTTATTTTATATAGATGCCTTTGTGGAAAATAAATATGTTCCAACTGTTTAAGTTTATACATGAGATGTTTACTGTATGCAAGGGAACCATGGCAACATTTATTACCAAAAATAAACATGGGGCGTTGAAAGTAACTAGTAACTTTTACTTTGAATACTATTTAATTCAGCTACTTTTGACTTGTACTTGAGTATTTTATGTATGACTTACTTGTACTTCAATACAATTTAAATCAAGTACCAGTACTTCTACTTGTGTAGGATACATCAGTGCTCTTTACACCTCTGGTAATATCATATTTTAATATCACACTTTAATTGATTCATCATTCTCTCTAAATTCTCTCGCTTCAGGCGTTTTTTTAACGTGACTTCTACTTTGTATGCCATGTGCAGTCCCAGTGTGTGACCCATATTTCCACCAGGAACAATGTTCTCCATCTATAAAAAGGTCAAGTGCATAAGTTCACATCCTGGCTACAATTAGTAATGCAAAGCAAACAAGGGGTGATTAATAGGTACGTCCCATTTCTCTGCAGCTGGTTCCTGAGCAGTGGGAGGATCAAACCTTTCCATGAACAGATGTTACTCTATAGGAGGAACACTCAGCAGATACAGAGGAGCTACACAGATACATAAATAAATCGAAGATCATTTGCTCGAAACAAAAAGATGGAAAACGTTGAAATTGTGGCCAGAGAGATTGTTTTTATCTCCACTGCATCACTTACGTATTGAAATTGTCCCATAGACCAATGCATTGTACTTCATTCTTACTGTTGTTTCTTGTGTTTGCCAATAAAAATGTTGCCAAATTTACAAAAATCTTTTATGTTTTCACTGAAAATTGCAACAACAAAGAAAATGTGTTTTTTTGTTTTGTGATTTACACCAAATTAGGCCTGGGAAATATATCGAGATTGAAGATATATCGAGAATTCTATCGTGGCAATATAGAAAATTATAATATCACCTATGACTAATTTTATTTTATAGCTTATTTTGTACGATTTTTAGGAGTTACTGCTTTTGCCACTTCTCAGAACAGCATATAAAAGTCCAGTTAGATGGATTTCTGAGTGCGTCCTAACCCAGACTACAGAACTCACTCACACATGCTGTCCCTTAGAGGAGAGAAAAACTAAAGTGGCACATATTGGGCAGCTGTTTGTTGATAAATGTCCCAGTGTGACATTTTCATCAGCAAATTTAACCCTTGAGTTAAATATCGAGATCTATATCACATATCGCTATTTTGAGAAAAAATATCGAGATATGTGTCTTGGTCCATTTCGCCCAGCCCTACACGAAAAGATCCAAATCTGGCTGAGATTGGTTGTCTGGTGGAGTGAGGTGATATCACTGGGAATACTGGGAGCAATCTACCACAAAAATGGTTCATTATTCCATCAATCTGTGATAATCACATATATTCATGGATCTAAGTAATATCCACTGTTATTCAGGAAGTTTATTATTATTTGCTCCATAGTATATAGTCATCTTAAAAATGTAAATGCTTGTTTTAATCAGAAATAGAATGTGTTAAAAGTGACCAAAAATGGTGGAAAAGGTGATGAAATATTGAGTTTAAACTGGCAAATAATGGGCATGACAGATTGTGAATGTGGTTAAATTGGCAAAAATAACCATGAAATAAAGTGAAAAGAGGTCAAAAGTGAAAATAATGGTTCAACATATGCGACATTAGGTGGGAAAGGTGGTGAAAAGGGTTTATAAGTGCTAAAAATGTCTTAAAAGTGGAAAAATAAGTGAATAAACTGGAGTAAAGTAGCAAAAATACAATAAAAGGAACAAAATATGGCAAGAAAAAGTAATGAAAATAGGTTAAAATATGGCAAGTTTTGGTGTAGATGCAGAAAAAGGGTAAAAAATAAAAAATAAGCAAAAAATAGTCTCAATTTGTTCCAAAAATATGAATTTGCCTCACAGCCATCCTTCATAATAACACCTTCAGTGAGGTTTGGAGGTGGATGGATGGTCGTCTGTTGATAGTCAAACACAAAGACTCAGAGCAGCAGAGATCTCCCAGCAGGCCGCGGGGCAGGAGTAGCCGTCTAAATGACATCACCTGGGAGTCGCTGCCTCCCCACTGACTCCCCCTGCCTCCCCCCTGACTCTCTCCTCCTCACCCAGCAACAGGCACTGGAACTGACTCCCATCACACATAGACGGGCTGTTTATTATTACAGCCCAGCACGGCAGTGACAGTGGGAGAAAGCGAGGCAGGGAAAGATGGTGAAGCAGTGGGAGCAGTGCAGTGGGGGAGGAACTAAGGTAGGAGGTGGGATGAATAGAAGGAACAGGAAGGCAGGGGTGCCTGAAAGCATGCTGCCAACGGGTCTGTCTCTCCTTTATTTACAGACATTCTCATGATACAGAGAGGTAACAGTGGGAGGAAATGTGTTCGTTATTGGATCACAAATCATGGCACAACTTTAACGTTTCGGAGGAATTGGGGGAGATAACTAAGCAGTTTACATGTTGAGGATGGGGATCCGTACCCCTCCACCTCTGCTCCCTCTTTATTCCCCCTCCAGCCCCTCCCGGTCACAGCCTGGCTGATTAATGTGGGATGAGGCTGGCCTCCAAACAGAAGCTCCTTTCAGAGCTGTCACAACCACGGAGATGGAGGAGGAAACTGTGGCCAAGGTGGATTCATCCACAAACACGCATAAATACACACAAACACACATTAATACACACTGGGGACCAGGCTGTGGAGATGAGCACCGCACACCATCAAAGGACTGGTGTCTGCCAATCAGTGTGTGTGTGTGTCAGTGTGTGTGTGTGTCAATCATTTTGACGGTTTGACAGTGAGGTGATAAATTAAAGGGCACATGACACCATTTTTCATGTTGATGCTAAATGCAACAACACACCACCAAACACTTTACAATATTATCGCCATTTTAACATGAAAATTTTGCATTTTAAAGTTGCTTTTCGTGCAGTTCTAATCTAATTTTTGAAGAACCAACATAATATACGGGCTGTGAAGCAGAAAGAGGATTTTACGCGTCCTCTAGCTTCACTAACGACGCCCACAGAGTTAGGAAGCAGCGATTCTGCAATATATTGCAATATTTTACCGCGTGATTATTGTATCGATCCAAAAATGTCCAAATCTTTTTTTTTAATGATGTTTTTTAATGAAAAAACATTTAATTGGGCTAATGTATCCATAGCACGTAAAGTCACTATGTGTCAGTGAACCACATCAGACCTTGTTAAACTAACTCACTCCTCAGTGTGCTTTAGCAGGAAGTTGATTGCACTTTATTGTCATAAAACATACTGGACACTTTTATAGATGTATGTGGTTACTTTTTGTAAAGAATTTAAAGATCAGAATCCGTTTTTTTAAGAACGTAAATGTAATACGTTTGATAAACATACCACTTGTTTTTAATATTTCTACTTAAATTACAATCAGTGAACATTTACTTGGTTTCACCAGCTTAAAAAAAATGAAATAAATTGTATTTAATACCACTTTGTACTTCATCCAGTGGATCAGACTGAGTGAATCCTTCAAACAGAATGTTTAACTCTTCTTAAGTAGATATTTATATAACTTTTCCTGTCCTGCAAGATATAATGTGTGTGGTGCAATGGTGTGTGTGCGTGTGTGTGTGTGTGTGTGTGTGGGGAAGGAATTCATTGGAACAAAATGACTGTATTTTCATACTGTATTTTGCATGATGTGAATGAAAAATTAACTCTATGAATCAATGAAATGCAAAAACGTGCAGCCACGTGAGGAAAAAAGAAGTAAATTATTATTGTTTCGCTCTGACAGAAAAGGTGAATCCTTATCTCGTTTTTGTCACAGCCAACATGAAAAATATCAGCAGTAAAACTGTTGTCCATCTATCAACACACAGACAATATTGTGGAGTGAAAGGTATCGATTTTTATGTCACAAGCGAGCTTTCCTGTGTCTTTCCAAAGCTCAGTGTGTCTTGCAGCTCCTCCCCCTAGCAGTAATAACCGCGGTAGCAGCTAAAACACAAACCTTGAAACCATAACCAGAGGCGCTATGAAAGCTAACCACGCCTGATAAATGCAGAGACATAAATCCCACGTTTCCCCATAGGAGGAGTCGCTGAAGTGAAAGACATCGACTCCATTTGTGCTCAGCGCGCCGAGCGTTAGGGCCACAGAGTGGACATGTCTGCTTTTTCACCGGTGAACAGAACCAGTGAAGTAAAGCAGGACAGAGTTCCCCACAGGCCAGAGAACAGAGCCATGGTCCATCCCCACCATTACAAACCAGACAACAGCAGACCCTCCCTCCATCCAACATCACTCACAACGTCTCATCAGTCCTGGTTTATTTTGGTTTTAGAGAGTGATTTTGTGCAGTGTTTTGGAGTTAAAAATGTAATAATGGATGGTTGGATGGACAGATGGATGGATGGCTGGACAAACAGATGGATGGATGGATTGATGGATGGACAGAAAGATGGATGGACAGATGGATGGATAGATGGATGGATAGATGGACGGGAGGATTGCTGGAAGGATTGGTGGAGGTATGGATTGATGGACAGATGGATGGATGAATAGATGGATGGATGGATGGATGGACAAACAGATGGATGGATGGATGGACAAACAGATAGATAGATGAATTGGTGGATGGACAGAAAGATTGATGGATGGACAGAAAGATGGATGATGGATGGATGGACAGACGGATGGACAGGAGGATGGATGGATGGATGGATGGATGGACAAACAGATGGATGGATGGATGGATGGATAGATGGATGACAGATGGGTGGATGGATGGACAAACAGATAGATAGATGGATTGATGGATGGACAAACAGATGGATGGATGGATGGATGGATAGATGGATGACAGATGGGTGGATGGATGGACAAACAGATAGATAGATGGATTGATGGATGGACAGATGGATGGATGGATGGACAGATGGATGGATTGATGGACAGACGGATGGACTAAAGGATGGATGGATGGATGGATGGATGGATGGACAGATGGATGGATGGATGGATTGATGGACAGACGGATGGACTAAAGGATGGATGGATGGATGGACAGACAGATGGATGGATTTGTTCTTCTATGCAGATTTCTGTGTGGAATCATATTTATTTGTATTTTCCATTAAATTCTGGGAAACGAGCTCTAAATCAAGCATTTTTCATCATCATTTTATCTTCATAAAAGTTGGGATGAAAATTAAAATAAAACAATTATTCAAAACAATCTCACGGCTAATGAACAAAAACAATACAAGCATTTTTTTTTGCACCCTAACAAGCTTCTTTTTTTATAGTAGAGTCACATTTACATGCTGTTGTTGTTGTTTCATAGAGAGTAGCTATTAAATGCAAATTTCCTGGTATTTGCAGAAAAACTATTTTACATTTTAAGCGTGTTTAATAATAAATGTATCAAAGCTGCTGGAGATCATCATTTTCTAATCAGATTAAGATAAAGTGTCGGCTTCATTGATCAATAAATCAGTGATTATTTGCTCGAAATAAGATGTAAGAGGTTGAGTGTGTTTTGAAATCCACTGTAAACACACTCTTATTGACATTGTCGGAAAAGTGTTGCATTGTGGGACGTGGAGTCCTGTAGATGAATATATAGAAGTGTTTTTTAATTCATTCTTAATGGGATTTATTGTGTTTCTTCAGCAGAAAAGGAGGACAGTGACGGATAGTGACTTGATTATTTTTCTAGTTTCTTCCCAGTGATTTTACCTTTTTAGAAGTTTTTAGAGTTTTTTGGGGGGCAAACACAAAAAAACTCATGGCAAGAATGAAGTTAAAACACTTTTCTGCATTTGTTTATGGGGCTACACATCCCATAATGCAATGCATCAAACTTTTCTGACAATTTTAAATGACCGTGTTTACAGTAGAGTTAAAAATGCATCAATATCAACCTTTTTACGTCATATTTTCCAGAAAAGTATCTTTGATTTATTGATTTATGTCTTTAAGATAAGATAACCTGTATTAGTCTCATAAAGGGAACATTTGTAGTGTTTCTACAGCACACATGGGTCTGTATACAGTACGGGGGGAAAAAAGGGAAGACAATGGTACAAGAAAGGACATTGCACTAGAAAAACAGAATATAGAAACAGAATATATACATATACACACTAAAATTGCTGACTGACTGTGGATTGGCTACTAATGTTCTGAGGATAGAGTCTGAAAGCTGCAGACAGGAAGGAGATTGTGTCCTGCTACGTTAACACTGGAGATGTTTGGGTCTATTTCCAACTGAAGCGTTGGACATAGGTTAGTTTCATGTTTACTAAAGCAGCAGTTTGTTTTACTGACATCTTCCTTTGTTCACCAAGACACTTCTTATATGTCACTTCTCTTTTTACTCACTTAAAGTCAATAAAACCCTTCTTTTATTCTTTGGTTTTTGTTTTGATTCCAGTCATGCTTGTTTAAAAGTGATCAGATGAAATGTTTAAAGAAGCGAGTGGAATGTGCGCGTGAACTGGGTTTCCTGGAGTGTGTCGACACACACCTGGGGATGAAGACATCAGAGGACGGCCTGTTCAGACACCACCCACCTCTGCCCATAGCTCAACCCCCTTAAAACTGTCTCAGAGTGAAAAACAACCCCCGTATGTGTTATTGTGCCACGGAGCGAGAAGACAAAGTCATACATCAGCGTTTCAGAGCAGTTTATGGAACAGATGCATGTCGCCAGGGTTGAAAAAACACCAAACATGTTTATCTAAATACAGACTGTATGTGTGCGAGCTGCTTACCTTATATGTTCGACAGGAAGGGTTGAACGCGTTTGTTCCACAAACAAACAATGTTTCATTGTTTTGCTGCAGGAGGACTTTGATGAAGTTGTGACATTCGTCCTATTGGGGAGAAAGTGAGAGAAAAGATAACGTGTTTGTCACCATGAACTTTACATTTTTTATTGTTGACATTTTCCTTTCCTTGATAAACTAAATATGGCACAGCTTTATTATAGTGAAATAGATGCATTTCTAAGTCCAGATTGTAAAGATTTTCCAAAGAAGAAGAAGAAGAAGAAGAAGAAGAAGAAGACACTATTAGGGTGTGAAATGTGAGACAGCGTGTGGACACAGGTTTCCTGCACTAAATCAAATGTAAGCTGTGTTTTATGAAGTCAATGAAACGTTTGCTCAAAGAATGAACATGAAAGGTGTGCATTAGCTCGTCTCCGTTACCTTGTGCTTCCCTTTCATTCTACACGTGTCCACGTCCGCCTGCCTCGACTTCCATGTCATTTTCTGTAGAAAACAACAAATGTAGAGAAAAGGAAAGAGAGTCAGAGAGCGAGAAATAAGTGGAGGGATTTTTATTGGCTGCATGGCCCATCCATACTGTGATCAATAATGATCATCTGAGGTCCTTGCTCATTGATTTTGCTGGTGATTTACCTGCCCAGAGGTGAGCTTCAGTATAAGCTCTGTTTCCAGCTCACTTTACCACCTCTAAGATCCAATTCTCTGCCAGAGCCGAGGAAATAGGATACAGACTCTGGATAAGAACAGACCGTGTCCAAGGACAGATACCACTGCATCTGTCCTTGGACACATGATATCAACTGATAGCTAATCTCTGACCAGTGATAAGACGGTCACACACGTATGATATCGATGTCTACCCTAGTAAAGCTTGACTAGTTCACAGATTTAGAGTATATGTACTCACATTTGGTTTCCTAGTACAGAAGTGAACTTTTCTGGCAAAGTAAAAAGTGTTACTAGTGAGACTTAAATGCTAATAATACTGAATCATAACATAACCTAACCACTAGAGCGGACATGGGCTCGTCTGTGAACGGTCGCATTTACAGATTTTGGAGTCGCTGTTATCTTACCAATAAACAGGAAGAGATTCATCACCTTTATAATAAGTGCTGACTAGGCCACTGGGAGTGAGGCCCAAGGCCAAGGCAGGATGACTTGATAATAATGTATCATGTTTTTCTGCAGTCAGTGCCTTCTCCTCTTCCTTCTCTCTCTGCTCTGTTTGAAGCTGATGATGGCAGTTCCTGATCTATGGTTCACGGCTCAACTAGTCTGAGACACTCTGATGTTCTATCTCTCGACCCTGTTCTGTTGGTCCTTCTGTTCACTAACCCTAACCAGTCAACGCAGATGGCTGCCACCTCTGAACCTGGTTCTAACGGACATTTCTTTCTGTTAAAAGGAAGTTGTTTCTTCCCACTGTCGCTAAATACTTGTTCATGTGGATCTTGTTGGGTTTTTTCTTTCTTATTATGAATTTTATATTTTTATAGGCGCATTGAGATGACTTTGTTGTAAATTGCGCTATACAAATAAAGTTGAATTGAATTGAATTAATAAGGGGATGGGTGTCATTGGCTCTCAAAAATATTACGGTAGTAGTATATCATTAGTAGACTAAAAACAGTCTACTAGTACTACCAGTGAGATTTTGAGTGTACTATTAGTACTAGTAAACAAAAAGTAAAGGTTTTTGATGCAAGTAGACCTTACCAGTAAAGCAAAATCATCCAATAGTAGAACATTTTGTGTTACTACTAGTACTAGTACACAAAAAACTTCTTTACTAGTAAAGTTATCTTTGCTTTACTAGTAGTACTAGTAATGTTTTTTTACTAGTAATATATTTTATGACTACTAGTAACTAAAGGTGTAAGAAAAAATCAATCTATCAGAATATTTCATGACACGATCATCCTATCGATCCAAACAATGTCAAAATCAATTTTTCTATTCATGTTTTTTGAACAAAAAAAAAAAAATGTAATTGCACCAAACATTTTATTTTACTAGTAACATATTTTAAGTCTATTTACATTTTGGTTGGTTTAATGTTTTCCAAAAACCAATGGCAAGCCTGAATTAGCTTTTCCCCGCCCCCTTATTAGCATATAAGGCTTACTAGTAGTACTAGTACATGTAGCCTACTTCATATTTGAGTACTAGTAGAACTTAACTACGCTCAGACTTTTCATACACACGCATTGACACAAACACGCGCACACACACACACACACACACACACACACACACACACACACACACACACACACACACACACACACACACACACACTAATCAGTCACTCAGACAAGACATATTGCTGAGCGTTAACACACACTAACATTAACTGTGGCCCCGCCCTCAGGGGTCAGCGCTGAGCCGCAGGTTGAGACCACTTCATCGTAGCCACTGTTGTGGAACACGATGAGAGCTCAGCTACTGATTAAAGACCTTCAGCGATCAATCAATCAGCACGTCTGGCCCAGCCTTTCATCTGCAGCCGCCCTCATTAGGGCCAGCGTACTCTGACATCTAAGTGGACGAGGTGGAGGGACGGTGGCTCCTCGTTGTCGTAAACACTCCACAAGCCTTTCTTTCATTCTTGTTAGCATGCATTATGTCGAGGCCAAAGACAAGTGTTGACAACGGAGTGGAGAGAGTCATTATGAGAAGTAGCTTTAGTCATAGGCTGTGTTGGAAATGCTATACCACCTACTATGCACTACAAACTCAGTATATACTGTTTACTTTATATTATAAGTACAGTATGAGGCTAAATATTCTCCACCTTTCACAGTTCTGAAAACATTTGAAGTGAGAAAGTGACTAAGTAGAATATCAACATGTGCTCATTTGATCCATAAAACTCATGAAAACACATTTAATATCAACAATTCAGAGATTTTCAGAGAACCTCCATTGTGCTACTGACTAAACAAGAGCCCTATTTACTAAAGAGTTAAAAAATGAATGGAAGACAAGAACAGATGCTTTTATTCTGAAAAGAGGATGTTTGATTTTTTAGCTTGAAGTCAGTCCCAGGACTATTTTACATTCCACTTACAATGCATCATAGGACGGTTGAGTATGACCGGTGTGCCCACTGTGCATACTTAGAAAAAAAATGTCCCAATATAGTATACATACGTGTATTTCTCCGGTACTCAATTTTTTCATATTATCAGACTTAGTATGAGTTGTACGTTGGATTTTGTCCCATGTGAACATTATATCTTCGTTTTTATTAGTTAATATATTTCAAATTAGTTTTCGTTCACATGTATTTTTATTTAATTATTCATAATTTTATGACTTTTAACTAACAAAATTAAGACGGGCTGTGTTGTAAATGTCATACTAACGTACTACATATACTGAGTCTGACGTCAAAATGAGTATGTAACAAAGCATGCCCTTTACAAAATAAAAGCATCTCTTCTAGTCTTCCGTTAGTTTTTAACGCTTTTGTAAATAGGGCTCTTGTTTTGAAGTTGACTGGAAGTTTTGTGAGTAGCACAATGGAGGGTCTCTGAAATGTTGACATTGAAATGTTTATACGTGAGCACATGTTGATATTCTACTTGGCCACTTTCTCACTTAAAAGGTTTTCAGAACTTTCAAAGTAAAAGTGGAGAATCAACAGAGATGTTTAGCCTCAGTGTGATTCAGGTTTTTGTCGTTGTAGGTTCCAAATGCATCTTGGGAAACTTAGAAGTATAACGCTCATCATCCTAATCATACTTATAGTATATAGTAGACAGTATATACTGTACCCATTTCGAACAAAGCCTTATAGTTTCATTTTTATTAGTTAAGTAAACAAAAAAAATCAGCATATTTTGATTAAATTTTCATTCATGTATTTTTTCTTCCAATTAGTCATAATTTCATGACTATTAGTCAACAAAATAAACACTGGGACGGATGAATTTTGGCACCTAAACTCAAACTACTTCCACTTCCTTCCTGTTCACTGATGAGGCTGAATGACGCAGGCCGGTTGGCTCATTGATTGATTGGATAATCCTCTTAACGGGGTCACCATGACGGGCACTACAGGTTCACATTGCTAAACGGCTGAGTAAGACTTCAGGCAGCCGAGCGTGCACGCACACACACACACACACACACACACACACACACACACACACACACACACACACACACACACAGCAAGGGTATTAAGGTTACATTGTCAATCACAGCACGCCAAGAACACGAGAGACGCCCTCGTCACTCACCTTAGTGAAAAAGATCTCGTCGCTGTTGGCAGTGTCTGTGTCCACCGCGTATATGTGATCCCTGAGAGCCAACAAACACACACAGAGAGAGAGAGAGAGATGATAAGATAAGACACATGTGCCAAACATAAGGCTCGGGGGCCAAATCTGGCCCTTTAGAGCAGTGATTCTCAAACTTTTTTTGGCTCAAGTACCCCCTTTCTCCTTTTTTCTGTGTAAAAACAACTATAGAGCATAGTGATGGAATGAATGAGTGATAACACACATTTTAAAGAACCTCATTTTGTAAATAAGTGAAATGAAGCAGTATTTAGTGCTTCCTGAATAGATTTATTTCCATAGTTTTTATCATTTCCAGTTATCTTCCTACTGATGTGGGACCAAAACTGATCTTTGTATTTTCATTTCATGTTCTCATCAAGATCATTTCAATCATAATTGTGTCTATTTTTTTGTGTCATTTTGTCTATTTTTTTGTTGTTTGTCTTGTTTTTCTTTTTCTTATTCAGTATATTTTTCTCTTATTTTGTGTGTTTTTTATGTTGTTTTTGTGTGTTATTGGTATTATTTCAATTATTCTCTCTCAGTGAGTGTTTTTGGTGTTGTTTGGTTATCTCTTTTCTATTTTGTATGTTTCACTGTTATTGTTGTATATTTCGCATTGATCTTGTGTATTTTTCTCTCATTTACTGTGTCTTTGTTGTAGTTTTGTGTGTTGCTGGTAATAGTAAGTATTTTTTCTCTCTTAGTGTGTGTGTTTTTGGTATAATTTTGTAATTATTCAGTATATTTTTCTATTATTTTGTATGTTTTTGTTGTTGTTTTTTGAGTTGCTGGTAATATTTAGTATGATTATCATTTTCAACTAAAATAAATATTATAAAACCCCATATTTTAAATACTTTCATTTGTTACTTTTCCTCTCTCTCTTAAGTACCCCCTGTAGTGCCATTGTGTACCCCTAGCTGTACTTGTACCCCCATTTGAAAAACATTCCTTTGGAGCATCCAATAATGCCCCCAGGAGACAATAAAAAATGACAGAGAAAACATTAATTATTGTGTAAATAATCCAGTTAGTTTCAAATTCACCAATTTAATTTTTAGGGTCTTTTCCTTTGTTTAGCTCACATGAATGCAGTCTTTTTTTAATTGCAAATTGCAAACTCTTTACAAAAATCTCATACTTTCTCACAAACAATTCCACAAAATGACACAAAAATTGGTTACAAAATCAATATATTTTTTAAAAAGTTCAGGGGCCAAGTACGGAGCAGTTTGATCTTAAGTTGGCCACAGATTTTACGCAGGAAAACAAATAATTTAAACGTGAATGTGCCATAGTTTGCACTATACGTAAATATGACCATGTCCAAGCAATAAGTGATAGACATGAGTCTCAACAGGGTCTTCACTTTAAATTTCCTAGATTCTGGGACCAATTTCTATGTAATTAAGGGAATTATTATGTTTTTTCAACTGTTTAACATTATAAATGACTGCAATAATACAAAAAAAAAAAAAAACACCAGGAAAACTGTGAGTCCCGTAAATATTGTTGAGTTTCATTTACATTTTTTGTCATTTTTTTACTTTCTCCTGTGGGCCGAATTGGATGCTCCAAAGGGACGGATTTGGCCCCCGGGCCATGAGTTTGATACACGTGCTCTACAATATTTTTAGGGTCTTGCAGTTTATATCACATGAATGCAGTCATTTTTAATTGCAAATTGTGGAAAGAACTCGTTTTTTTCTCAAAATCTTTCAATTTCTCACAAACAATTAAAGAAAATTCCTCTAAATTGCACAAAAATTGGTTACAAAATCAAGATTTTTTTAAGTAAAGATCCGGCAGGGACTTATATTAAAAACCAGGGCACAATTGATGTTAAAATAGTAATTTTTCCTACCTAAAAAATCAAACTGGTCCATAATTGGCCCCTGAACTAAATGTATTTGTTTGACACCCCTGAGATAAGAGGTCAGACAGCAGCAGACAGTCAAAAATTCAATAAACAATAATAAACTCATTTTTTTCCCCTTTCTCACTTCATTTTTTTGCCCTGCAGGCAACAAACATCACCAGAAAAAAAATGGGGCTTTGTATAAACTTTGTTCAAACTTAAAAAAGGAAGAAAAAAAAAGTCAATAAACAAAAGGAGGCCAGAGCTATTTGCTCTGTCAGACAGAAACAGTCAACAAAGATTTAGAGCAATGTGGCGCAGGCCGCGGGACAAAAGCCTCTTTGTCCCATAGAAAGGTCCTGACGGGGGGGTGGAGGAGGAGGGAAGCTTGAAAAAAGGAGGTGCCAAGTCACTCAGAGCTGTTCAGGTCAATTAAGTCTAGTGTTTGACTCACAGGAAATCTACACTAACACTGGTTATAACCCAGACAAGAAGACGTATGTGTGCTGGCCTGGAAATATACACAGGCTTCTCCTGTATTACACAGTCCAGCCATAAAAGAGCTCAGCGGGACATATGGAAAACATAAAGCTCAAAGGGTTAATGACATCACCGACAGGCGCTGCTGCGAAGCCTGGGCAATATATCGCGATTTAAGACAGATCGAGATTTATATTTTGGCGATATAGAAAATTACAATATGGCTTATAGCGACATATTTTTACAGCTTTTTTTGTATTGAAAAACTTGTTCTAGGAGTTGCTGCTTTCACTGCTTCTCAGAACAACATGAAAAGCTCATTTAGATGGATTACTGAGTGTGTCCGAACCCAGACCTCACTCACACGTGCTGTCCGGAGAGCAGGGATTCTCAACCTTTTTTTGTTTTTTTTTAAATAAAGAATAATAATTTTAAATAAGGAATGTATTTTGAATAATTTGAGCCCATTATTGCTTATTTTTACCCTTTTTCTGCCACTACACCAAACTTGCCATATTTTAACCTATTTTCATTACTTTTTATTGCCATATTTTTGCTCTTTTTAATGCATTTTTGCTACATTACTCCCATTTCTGACACTTCTCCATCAAATTCCAATGCTTTTTCGGCACATTTTTTCAACTTTCAAGACATTTTTGGCACTTATAAACAATTTCCACCACTTTTCCACCAAATGTTGCATATGTTGACCCATTATTGGTACTTTTTACCCATTTTATTTCTGTTTAAACCAAGGATTTACATCTTTAAAATTACTATATACTATGGCACAAATAATAATAGAAAACTTCCTGGATAACAGTGGATATTATTCAGATAAATAAATAAATGTGGTTATCACAGATTCATAGAACAACGGATATTTCATGCTTCTTTTTGCCAATTTAACCACATTGATGATTTGTCATACCCATTATGTGCCCATAATATCATATAATGTGGTTCAGAGGAAACCAGATCTCATTAAAGTTTAACTATGTAAAAAAAAATGTATACGTCTTCCCATTACCCTTTTAAGATATCTATATTTTTTGGTGAAACAATAATAATATTGTTATTAAGTACCATTAGATTGTTCTCTAGGTATATGTATGTGTATATTATGTACTACATGGACTACAGTATATAGAACTGACTCTATGACAAACATCCATTCATTCATTCATTAGTTTAAACTAATTCTTCCTACTTTTTTCTGCCACTTTTCTGCCAAAATTGACACTTTTAACCCTTTTTACCACTTTTACTGTCAGTTTTCGACCACTTTTAACCAATGTCAGTGGTTTTTAAAATCCAATTACACCGCCTTTGTAGAATTTTCTTTTTAAAAAGACTTTATAGGGTTAGAAATATCAAGATTTTTAAAGTATATCACTATTTTGGGAACAAATATTGAGATATGAAACAGCCCTAGCTGCTACACCTATTACCACAAAGCATTAGGGTGCGTACACACACACACACACACACACACACACAAAGGGAAGAAGGGGAGTAACCGTACTGATGGTAAGGGTTCCCATCTGATGAGGATAAGCTGTTGTTTTAATCAAAGTGTGTATCAGTGACATCATCAGACTCGGAGCTTAATTACATTTCAGTTCCCCAACCTGTGCTCGACCATCGAGCGCCGCCTTGCTCTCTCATTAACTAAATCTAATAAAGTCTTTAGAGGAACAGCGTCGGAAATGAATCCATTTATATCACATTCCTGGGGAACAAGGTTCGTCTCCTTCAGGATTCAGCAGGTTCTACTGTACATTATCAGACACGCGCCCCAAACCAAGTAATTAACCTTCTTCAACCTGTGCAATGATCAAGGATACACTACTGGTTACCCCATTAAAACATATTAATTATTCGTTATTATCTCCACAAGGGCGGTCATCTTTGGTTAGAACCACATTTTAACCAAAGATAAACCTTATGCATGGAAGTTTAAGTTTAATTTTGGAAGGGATCCGGATCAATTTATTGATTCTAGATCTGTTTCAAAAGCCCAAAAATCCCCATCTCAGTTGTGTCGACTTGGTTTTTCAAAAATTCTGCTTTTTATCGCAAAACTGGTAATGTCCATCCATTTGGTCCTACTTTATTGTCATTAATGGAATAGAAATCTCTTCTATTATATATTTATAAATGTAAAATGAAAATGTTAAATGGCATATACAAAAGTCCATTCACTGTTTTGTGTAATTGTGTATATTTGGAGTCATTTGATTGTGTATGTTTTTGTCATTGTTTATATAATATTTCTAATTTTAAAGATTTTTGTGCTTGTCTTGCGTATTTTTGGAATATTTTTGATAATTTTCGTTTTCTTTTGTGTATTTTTGTTGTAATTTCATCTATTTTTCTGTACTTTTGCAGGGTTTTATGCAGTCAATTTGTGCTTTTTATGTATTTTGAGTCATTCTGTGTATGGTTGTTGTTGTTTGGAGTCAATTTGTGTATTTTGTTACTGTTTCGTGTAGTTTATTGGCATTTCATGTACCTCTGTTCTCCTTTTGTGTATTTCTGTTATAGTTTCGTGTGCTTATGTTATAGTTTTGTATATTTTCTCTAGTATTTTGTGTGTTTCTGTAGTGATCTTGTGTGTTTTTGGAGTTATGTTTTATTATTTTAGTTTTCATTTGTGTATTTTTGTTGTCATTTCATCTATATTTCAATACTTTTGAATGGTGTTATGAAGTTATTTTGTGTATTTTTTTTTTTAAATCATGTTGTGCTTTTACTTTAGGGGACACACAAAATAAATCCAGGGGTTGCATGTGACACCCAGGCCTCCAGTTGTTCATATGTGCTGTAGACCACGCCTATTACGCCAACATGCTCTATATTGTTTTGTTCCACAAACATGCAAACATATGGTATCAAACCTACAGTATAATTCCCAGACCTTTTTTTCTCTTATACCATCTCGACTGAAGATCAAAGCTCCCATATCATGCTATTTTTCACCATCATCTCCATTTGTTCTAAGAACCCCAAAAACATAGTATTTGAGGTTTATTTTCCTAAACTCGCCTGTTTTCCAGAGTTTTAGCCTCTGAAAAGTCACTTTCTGACCAACTCTACACAAACAGGCTGATTTGTGGCCTACTTATGCATATTCATGAGTGGGCGGGTCTATAGACGTCCTGCCCTCCTCCCACCCACTCCGTAGCCGAGCTCATGCTGCTTTATAAACACGAGACAGATTGTGGGGGCGGGGCGTTTGCTGGTACATACATAGACTGTAGAAAATACATACATAGCACTGCGCGAAGGACGCTGAAATGCTCACTTTTGTGGGTGTGTCTGTTTAAATGTCAATCACAGCAGAGAGCTTCCTGGAGGCGTGGCTTCTCCAGATCAGTGCTGTGTCAAATTCGTCATTAAAGTGGGAACGCGTCATCAAATTGTAGTGAGGTGTTTGGGCTCCCACTGCAGTAAGAAAGGAGTAAATCACCCTCTAACTAATGATTGAGGGAATCATTAAATAAACACTTTGGACATGTGTATGAAGCCCTAATAACACTTTATCATGTTTAAAGCACAGAAAAGTTCATTTAGCTTAACATGGACCCTTTCAATTCTTAATAATTAGCTTGTACTTAAAGCTTTGAAACATTGTTGATTTCATCATTTCATTGGGAATTGTTTAATATAAGGTGTCAAAAAATATGACATAATTTGTATTTGAGTAAAATAAAATAGACTAGATTTTTTTGTCTGCAAATTTCTATCCTCCTTTAATTAAACTTCACTTACGCTATATTTTTTGAATCAAACTTTACAATTAAAAAACCCACCAAAACTAAAGTAAAAGCTATCATATGAAAGGATTATGTGTTAGATTTAGTGTAATCCTCGTGGTTATTTTACTCAGCAGCTCATGTGTAATCTGTAATTGACCAGCAGTATCCCTCCGTGGTGTCCTGTCCTTCCCCAGCCTCTCCTGTGTCTGTGCTAACAGCATCCTTCAGGGGGGCGGGGTCCTCCATGGCTGGGGTCCTCCAGCCGTCAGCGCTCTTTGCTTCCAGCCGAGATTAGAGGCGTCCCTCAAACATCCTGACTGGAGCTGGAGGAGGACAATGGAGTGGCTGTGGCCTGTGTCAACAGCAGCTTTCCAAACACTCCCATGTCCAGCTGGAATACACTAACCCCTCCCCCTCCAGGCATTTCAGCCCCTTCCACAGCGCTGCACCTGAACCCACACTGGTGAACCCAAACACCGCTGCAGTAACGTCCCACAGTTGTTATTAATAAAACATGTCGCTCCACTTTTAGATCAAAGAACTG
>NC_041052.1:4341868-4429368 GCF_900634775.1 Gouania willdenowi
CTGAGTGGGTCAAGGGCATAATGGGGCCCTTGGTGATGGGGTGGCATGAAATACAACAAGTCAGGGTTCACTCACCCCCACAAAGCTGAGGCAGGTTAGTCTTTTTAAAGGTACAAGTTCCAGTAATGAGGAATTCTACATTCTCTCTATGTGTGGAACTTTAGACATTCAACATTTGGTTTTCTGTGTGAAAAAAGAGGATTTAGTTTGCAGCATAAACTGTGTAATTTAGAGCCTGCGATTTTTGGGGATGGAAAAAACTTAATCCACGATCTGAAATGGAAAAATCATTCTGACACGTTTTTTTTTTCTCTCTCTCTATCGAAAAATCCAGCTCTAACTTGACGCAAAAATGTATGTTTTAGGACAATATCATGCATGTACATGCTACTTTTCACCAGAAAATGTATGACTGAATGTTTAAACAAACAAATACGTCCAGTTCCGCCCATAATGCAGTCATTCCCGTTCGCTATGTGCAACGGTTCATCTAGTGATCATGTTATCCTGTGATTGAGAATGAATGCAGAGCTTCATCTGAAGTGTTTTTAATGTGTTGTGGTGAACAAGTAGTTCAGATTCTAATGACTAGATTCACATCTGGTACAAAGACTAGGCAAAGGTTTAGCTGATGATGTATTAGCTGAACTGATGATGAGTCTACCCAGTGACACGTCACAGCAAAAGCATCCGCAATCACACGGTTTAGTGCAAAACAGGAGGGTGATCCTCTGGGTTCACACATTTTAATTTTAATTTTCCAGTTAAACAGGCGACTGAGGGCCTAGCAGTTTAGCAAATCTTGTGTGATTTCAGCAAAAATAAGCATGAAATATGGTGAAGAGAGTTTAAAAGTGATATATAATAATGGGTCAAAATATATGCAACATGGTGGAAAGGGTTTATAGGTGCTGAAAATGTCTTGAAAGTTGAAAACGTGCAGAAAAGGAATCAACATTTGATGGAGAAGTGGCAGAAATAGTAGTAGTAAAAATGCATTAAAAGGAGCAAAAATATTCTTAGTTTCTTGAAGGCACCTGTCGACCCCTTTCCAGTGTTTTGCAACCCCAAGGTTGAGAACCACTGATCTAATGCAGACAAATGGAAAATTATTGATGGCAGTAATGGCCAGTAAAGCCATCAAAACAGGAAAAGATGATGATACAAAACGGGAAAGTGACAGATTTTGGTGAAGATCTTGCAGCAAATTGTAAAATCCAGAACAATTTAGCTTCAGCTGCTTTTCATTTCTTGCGCTCAGACAAGTCCGGATACTGTTGGTGCTGTGATGAGGTTGTAAGGAGCAGCAACCATGTAATCCCAGTCATTAGTGGGTTTTAACAGGATTTGGTGGACCTACTATAATGGAGACTCTGGGAGCCTGAACTGTGAGACCCAAAGGGAACCAACAGGGAGGAACTGCCTCCACAGTAGCAGTGGTGGAAGGTAATGTGAATTTTTGAGTGCGTGTGTGTGTCTCTGCGTGACTGCTAATGGCAAACACACCGATCATTGTCCACTCTCTCTTTCTCTCTCTCACACGCACATTTTCACGTCCACATTTTTCCTGCCATTCCCATGCTTCCCAGCCACATAGAGCGGTGTACACAGAGGGCGGCTGCTGTTTCCAAGGCGAAGCCTGACCAAGGCCCAAGAATGGCGACTATGCCCTGCATGTGGCGGTGGGGGGGGGGAGACCTGGGACATGCTCAGTAAGCAGGGTGTACAGTAACACATTCACAGAGACAAACAAGCACAAACATGCATGAATCAACTCTCTGCACGTCTTTGGTTGCCATGTCTGAAACATTACAGTAACAACACAACATCACCAGATTCCAGGTTCACACAACCTGAGTCGCCCTCTGAGGAGTTCCAGCATTGGTGAACCAAAGTCAATGAAGAATGCTTTTCAATATACTGCATAACTCGATGCGCACACAAGCGTTCCATCATTATGAGGTTATCGGAGAGAAAATGCTAAATTCACATTGTGAAACAGAAAAATTAATCTGAATCATTTACTTTTCTCTCTTTTTATTTAAAATCAAGCCCCAAAATGACACAAAATATCTCACATGCATGTGTTGGTACAATATCACACATGTAAGGACTATTTTTCACCAGAAAATAGATTAAAATAGATGACTAAATCCTTTAACTTTAACAGAATCAGAATCTGTTGTAGAAGCTAAAATTTTACTTTTCTGAAAAAATGTAATTTGACAGTTTAATAATTATACAGTATACAGAATTACAGTAAGTTTTTAATAAAAAAATGTAATTAATTGTATTTCATGCAATTTTATACTTGTAAAGGTGAAATATGTAATTATTGTATATTGTATTGTTTAGTATCGGAATATATCGGGATATGTCCTATCGTGACACGCAAACGGGGTATTGTATCATCAGATTAATGGCAATGCACACCCTAAACTGGCAATTGAGGACATTTTTAAAATAAAAATCCAAAGCTTAAGTTCCAAACAATAATGTTTTCCCATCAATAACAAAGATAGACCTACATTGTGTCTGCTGGGCTGTTACATAAACAATTTTTGCAGCATCCAAAATGATATATTTTGATACCATTGCTCTGTGGTGAATTGCTGGACACAGTGAATCATAACCAGAAACAGGCACGGCAGCATAAATCCCATAATAATAATAATAATAATATTAAAAATTGCAGATTCCTACAACACAAAATGGATCTCAGCGTGTTAACAGTGTCTGTGACTCATTAATAATTACCTTTTGGACAGTCTTCCTCCTACTTTTTATGGAATGTGTGAGAAATCAATTCTATAGTTAGTCTAACGTCATTCAATAACATTGAAAAAGCATGATGTGTTTTTTTCTTCATTAATGACAGAAGGTATATAAAAAGATAGCAGTCTAATATCTGATCAAGCAGAAATCCCTCAGGATAATGCACTCAATGGAAATCGAGCTCCAGCATAGGATTCAGAATATTATCAAACTAAACCAGCCGTGAACTGAATACTTGATCAACACTGAATATACATGAGCCGAAGACGGCTAATTATATTCTACAAATACTTGGAGAGCTGTCGGACCACATTTACAGATTGTATGTGAGCATGTTTAATGTTCACATACATTTACTGACTTAACGTAATCATGTATGGATCAAAACTAAGAATATATCGTCAATTTCTACATTTTTTATCGTATTTTTACTCTCAAGAGATTAAGACACTTTTGTGCGTTTACAATTTCACCATGTCACCATGTTTGTATCCCACTTACAGCTTAAAAATCATGTGTTTTTCTTTGCCAGGCACCACAAAAAGAAGCCAAAGGGATTGAAGGCACTGAGAAGCCATTGAGAAAACAGGCTGAAACAGTGCTGGGCTTTGGACTGTGTTCACAGTGGCCATCTGCAAGCTGCTGCACACACACACACACAACTGTGTCTTATAGTCTGAAGGCAATGATGGCACGGCTCCACAATAACAAAACCATTCCACAAATCTGATAGAAGGAACTATTTATATTCACTACTAGATGTTTTTACCCCATGCTGCGCTTAAAGCTGCTGGAGATGAATTTGTTTTATGAGATAAAGACATTAAGGCCTGATAGAGCACTTAATGAAAAAAGGACGTAAAAGGTTTAAATTGTCAGTTAAAAGTTTGTTTTAATCTACAATGTAAACGCTCAATGTAAAGTTTGCATTGTGGGATGTGGAGTCCTGTAGACCATGGGTTCTAAACCCTGGGGTCAGATAGATAGATAGATACTTTATTCAAGGTATCCAGTAGCAGTATACAAGACATGCAGGGTACAAGACATACTGTAAGTACAATAAACAGTAAAAAGTAGTCGCGACACAGATGCCGCTAAGAAACTTTTTATAAAGAATTCGAGACCATTATTGCTTATTTTTACATTTTTTTCTGCAACTACACCAAACTTGCCATATTTTAACCTATTCACACCACTTTTTCTTGCCACATTTTTGCTACTTTTAATGCCTTTTTGCTACATTACTCCCATTTCTGCCACTTCTCCATCAAATTTCAACGTCTTTTCTGCACATTTTTCTCACTTTTAAGACATTGTTGGCACTTATAAACCCTTTTCCCACCATTATTGTCACCAAATGTAATGGTTATGTTTGCAAATTTAACCACATTCACTATTTGTCATGTCTTATTTGGCCAGTTTAAACTAATGGTTCCAATATTGACACTTTGAACCTTCTTTTACCACTTTTTCTGAACGTTTTTGGCCACTCTAATTTACATTATTAAGATGACTATATTCTATGGTGCAAATAATAATAAACTACTGGATAACAGTGGATATTATTCAGATCAATAAATAAATGTGGTTATCACAGATTCATAGAACAATGGACCATCATTTTGCTGACCTTAAAAATATCTCCCCTTTATTTCCACTAATAGATGACCCTGTCTCCACATGACTGTTCTCTGGAACCTTTATTTTGGGGGTCACATCCTGAAAAGGTTGAGAACCACTGCTTTAGACTGATGTATAGAAGTGTTTTTACCTTATTGTTACTGTGATTGACTCCAAAAACCCTGACAAAGTGACCTCCCAACACATTTCTGGTGTTTTCACTGAAAGTTGTGGCAATTTAATGACAGATGTTTACATGGAAAGATCCAAAACCCTCCAAAATTGAATGTCTCGTGTAGTGAGGAGATATCACGGGGAATACGGTGTCAAACCAATCACTGTCAGAGAGCATAAAACCTAGTTTAGATCAGCTAACCAAATGTTGTTTAGAACATGCCTAAAAACATCTTCTGCATACTGTATCTAAAGAACCTTCCAGATCATCTCCAAATTTTAACTCCTTCTTTGTCTAATTGTCGATCAGCTCATTAAATTTAATCTAAATCTGTTCAGAACTTTTTTAGATATCCTGCTCACAAACGTCCACATTAACAGAAAGACGGTCGGATGGCGGAAATGAAGTAAAAACACTTCTATGCATCCATCTATGGGACTCCACATCCCACAATGCAATGTGCAAAGCTATTCTGACAAAGTCAACACATGAGTGTTCACAGTGGAGACTAAAACAATCTTTAGGTCTTGACTGTTTGCTCACTTTCACATTGACTTCTCTTCACTGCTTTGTGTATTCTTGTTGTGTAATGTGTGTTTTTTGTTGTCATTTTGTTCATTTTTGTTGTCATTTTGTGTATGTTTGCTGTTGTTTTGGGTATTTTTCTGTCATTCAGGTAATTTATGTATTCGTCTTGTGCATTTTGCGAGACATTTTGTGCAATTCTGTCATATTGTGTTTTTTTATTAATTTTATATCATTTTGTTTAGTTTTGAAGTAATTTTGTGCAATTTTGCTTCATATTGTGCATTTTTCTGTATTTTTGTTGTTGTAGTGTGTGTATTTTGGAGTAATTGTGTGCATTTTTGTTGTCATTTTGTGTATTTTTCAGTTTCTTTTGTTCTTTTAAGTCGTTTTGGGCATTTTGCAAGTAATTGTGTGCAATTTTACTGTCACATTGTGCTGTTGGAGTAATTTTATGTATTTTAGTTGTCATTTTGTAAAAACACTTATGTGCATCCATCTTCAGGACTCCACATCCCACAATGCAATGGGCAAAGCTTTTCCAACAATGTCAATACGAGAGTGTTTACAGTGGAGATCAAAACAAACATTCAAGCGGTAATTCCAACCTTTCACATCTCGTCTCCAGCAGCTTTAAGTCTTGACCGTTTGTTCACATTGATTTCTCTTCACGGTTTGTTTTAAACTGTTGCTCATTTAACTTCTTAACGTCTGTATTGACATCCTGTTGGATCCTGTTGGATGTTTGTGTAGCAGCATGTCGGCCCCTGGTATCGACACCAACATTCTTCTCATTGTCATGATCAATAGTGAATCATTTCACTCAGGCTAATCGTGGACAGCTATGTCAGCTATCCAAGGGTCACATTCTCCCTCCGCCTGTCAGCATTCCCGTCTGTTTTAACAGGAGTGTGAGTCCATTTCAGCAGGTGACGCCACACACACAGCGACACGCTAACACCACATACGTGATCAAATGCGGCGACACTACAATCAATGAATTTTGTTGTCGTGTTTTTTTGAGTAATTTTAAGTATTTTTGTTTTCATTTTATGCATTTTTCAATTATTTTGTGTATTTTTGTTCTTGTAATGTGTTTTTTGAGTAATTATATGTAATTTTGTTGTCATTTTGTGCATTTTTTTGATATTTTGTGTATTTTTGCTGTAATTTTGTGCATTTTTGTTGTCATATTGTGTTTTCGAAATTAACTTTGAGTACTATTTTGTTGTCATTTTGTGCATTTTTCTGTTATTTCCTGTATTTTTGTTGCTGTAATGTGTGTTTTTGTTGTCATTTTGTACAATTTTGTTGTCATGTGTTTTTGAAGTCACCTTTGTGTATGTTTGCTGTCGTTTTGTGTATTTTTCAGTTTTATCCGAGCATTTTGTGCAATTTTGCTGTCATATTGTGTTTTTTAAGTAATTCTATGTATTTTAGTTTTCATTTTGTAAAAATACCAGCTATCCAAGGGTCACAGTCTCCCTCCGCCTGTCAGCATTCCCGTCTGTTTTAACACCGCGCAGGAGTGTGAGTCCACTTCAGCAGGTGACCCCACACACACAGCAACACACTAACACCACATACGTGATCACAGGCGGCAACACTCACGACACATGGTCACCGAGCTAAAAATTAGATCACACACACACACACACACACACACACACACACACACACGGCTGCATGACACACCCAAGAAATTACTTTTAAATCCATTTGACAACTGGCCAGCATGCTAAACTGGGACACACACACACACACACACACACACACACACACACACACACACACACACACACACACACTGTGTCTCATTTCCCTGCTCTACCCCAAAGGCCCCTGCCACCCTGTGTGGAGCAGGTGGGCAACAGGCAGACCAAAGCATTTCACACACACACACACACACACTCTTTCGATCCATTTCCCTCCTCGCTCTCCGTGCAGCTCGTCCTAATAACCACAGAATATGGTAAAGAGCTGCAGCCTCTCCCAGCCACTTAATCTGACACGGTGAGAGGAAAACAAAGGAAGACTCCCATTGTGGCTTTGAACACTATCCAGTCAGACCTGTCACTCAATTAACCATGAAGGCCACAAACTGCCTGAAGCCTGTTTTATTAATACCTTTACTTTCATGTTGCAACACCTGATTTATTGATTAAAATATGTCCTCATAGTTTTCGTCGACTACATTTTTTTTGAAGCGGAAATAATGAGACTGTGGCTGTGCTGTAAATGTCACACTAACATACTACTCATACTACGTTTGACATTTGTATGTAGTGCGTTCACATTAGATAGCATGGATATGGATAATACAGTATGTATACTATATGGGGACATTTTTTAAGTATGCACGGTGTACACACTAGTCATAAGCTGTGTTTGAAATTGCATACTAATGTACTATACACTACAAACTCAATGAGTATAAACTGTCTCCCATCTGCTATAAGTATAAAGTCTACTAACAAGTTTCCCAAGATGCATTTGGAAATTACAAAGACAAAAACCTGAATCACACTGAGGCTAAATATCTCTGTTGATTCTCCACCTTTACTTTGAAAGTTCTGAAAATATTTTAAGTGAGAAAGTGACCAAGTAGAATATCAACATGTGCTCATTTCATCCATGAAACTCACGTACACACGATTCATGCCGACATTTCAGAGATTTTCTGAGAACCTTCATTGTGCAACTGACAAAATCTTCGGTTAATTTCAAAATAAGAGCCCTATTTACAAATGCATGAAAAAAATTAATGCAAGACAAGAAGAGATGCTTTTATTTTGAAAAGAATGTTTGATTTTTAGCTTAAAACCGGTGTCATGGTCTGAGTTTACCTCGTACTGAGATCGATTATGAGCATGCGCACTACCGGAAAATTAATTCTTGCTAGTTTCGCTGTGAGTTTTGCTACTTCCGCCGTGCTGAGATTGAAAATTCAATTTCAAATTCAATTCAATGTGTTTGTACAAAAAAATACGTTTTATAATTTATTCTAAGCAGTTTTTTATTATTACATGTATTGTGTTTGCGTAGAAAAACATTTAAAACATATATTTTTTAATACAGTTTTTTATTATTACATGTGTTCTCTTTAGTTTGGAAAATACTTTTTAAGAATTTATTTTTTATTCAGATGCAAAAAAAAAAATCCAGTCAGAACAAAATTTATTTTCTTTTCCTGTTCTTTTTTTTTTTTTTTTTTTGAAGGTATCTAATTGACTATTTTTGTTGCATGGAAGGCGGGACAGGCCAGTAAATGATCCAATAGAAAGTAAGCTGATGTTTGTGGTCTTACACGTTGATCACTTCTTTGTTTGCTGTTGTAAAATGTGTTTTAATTGTGATTTATTGTCTTATTTCTATTTTTTTTGTCTTAACGCTAAGTATGTCTTTTAATTGCTCAACTACTATAGATGCAAAATAGTATTTTCTTCACAATAATTCCACATATTTACATGTATTGCTGCTAAAATTAATGCTCACTGTCCATATCAAACTAATAAATAAATCCCATCAAGTCTGTATCTACCAGTATATCTGTAATAGATTTAGTCGACTAAACTCTTAATGTCATTTAGCTGAGTAAAACTAGATTAAAAGTAAAATTATCCTCAAACTGTGAAAATGAACACTGCATGAACCTGTTTTGTTTTTCTTTTTAAATCATGTGGTGAGAAAATATGGACAGTAAGAGGATAAAATCTATATTGATTTTGGCCATTTCTCCAGAGTAATTGAACTATGTTGTCTCGCAAAGTTGAGACACAAAAATAAAGATGATCCACAAGTGAAAAGCACATTAATAGAAAGCAAATAAACAAACAATGGAGGAGTTTACACAAATCAATGTGTTATCATAGACCGTGTCAACCAGGCTGAGGAAAAAACTTTGCTTTAGTCTGGTTTTATTGACAAAATGTGAATTAGAAATGTCTGCTCAGCGCTAATGAGGGACCTGTTGTTTGTTTATCTTAAAGTGAGCATTTATCAGTGTGAAAACAACAGAGGAAATAATAGGAAAGTTCAGACTGATATAAAGTCTCAGTGTTTCTGCTCTGAATGAGTCCCTCCTGATTCCCTGACCTTTAAAATAAAACAGCAAAGACAGCCAACAAAGGTCAGTCTGAGAGTCGCCACTATTATCTTGTTAAAACCAGTCCATAAGCTCACCAATCAGCAGCGAGATGGGATGATATGGTAACGCAACGATGGACAACTTCTATCGCAGTGTGGGCCACCAAAGTGTGATTGATCCGAGGGTCACATTATTATTATTATTATTATTATTATTATTATTAGCATTCATGTCAGCATTTAGAATCATGAAACAAATGAACATTAATACAAGAAAATAATAGGGAGTTTCTGTGTGTTTGTGTTGTCATTTTGTAGATTTTCTATCATTTTGTGTAGTTTTGTTGTCATTTTGTGTATGTTTGCTGTTGTTTTATGTATTTTTCTGTTATTTAGTGAATTCGTTGGCTGTAATTTTTGTTTTTGGAGTAAATCTGTGCATTTTCGTTGTCTTAATGTGTTTTTGAAATCATTTTTGTTGTCATTTTGTGTATTATTCAGCCATTCAGTCCTCTTGTGCGTTTTGCAAGTAATTTTGTGAAATGTCGTTGTCATATTGTGTTTATGAAGTCATTTTTGTGTTGTTTTTTGTCATTTTAAACTAAAATCTCACATTATTTATCTAAACGTCCATAAATATGTATTTTCCCTTTCATAAATTAACAAATAAAGAAAAAAAATAGCATGTTTTTAGAGTTATTTTGTTCACGTTCTTCTGGTTTCTGCTGTTTTGTGTACTTTAAAGTTCTGCTGCTGGTGTATAAATCTGTGAATGGGTTTGGTCCAGAATACATCAGTGACATGTTAGTCAGGTATGAACCCAGCAGGTCTCTCAGATCTATGGACACAGATCAGATAGTGGAGCCCAGAGTTCACAGTAAACATGGTGATGCTGCTTTTAGTTGTTATGCTGCAAAGAAGTGGAACAAACTGCCAGCGGAGCTGAAGTCAGCATCACATGTGAACATTTTTAAATCAAAGTTAAAGGCACTTTTTTTCTCTACTACATATGATTGAGAGAGAGATTTTTTGTCATGTTGTTGATGTAATGATGATTTTACTGATGATTTTAATTGATTTTACTGATGATTTTAAATGTTCTTATTGATTTTAAACAATTGAATGTTTTATCATGTAAAGCACATTGAGTTGCCTTGTGTATGAAATGCGCTATATAAATAAATTTGCCTTGCCTTGCCTATTTTTCTGCCATTTAGTGTATTTCAGGGTTATTTTTTGCATTTACCTTTCGGGGCCACAAAAAAAATTAGTCTGAGGGTCGCGCGTGGCCCCTTGTCTGTGGTAAAGTATTCAAACCCTGGTTAAAGCCTCTGTTGTTTTTTTTTAATTCAATTTATAGACCGGAAACTCATATCTAGGACAGGAACCCTTACACATTCAAACAGTAGTTGTATTAACAAAGGTGAGCTACATCTCTAGCTACAGCCACGGTCTAATCAAAGAGTGGCTGGTGTTCATTTATTCACACATAATTAAACCATTAAAGCAGTATTTTCTTTTTAAAGGAGCTGCTCACCTGGCAGCTATGTACAACGTCCTGTTCATTATCATGATGAGCTGGATGTCCAATCTGTGCCTCTGGGTGCTGTTCCTTCCAGGTTTATGTCCCACAAATGCTGGATACTGCTTTGTGTCTGCAAAAAACAGATAAGAATTCAAGTTGTTGGCTCGTTGAATAAGTGGAGAAAACACCCGCACAGTTTTTAGTTTAAGCTCTGCCTCCAAATCATAAAGTGCTGGCTGGAAAAAAAAGACTTCATTGTTACACGTGATTGTTCCACTGGAAAAAATGTGCCATAGTTTAAGCAAACTGTGTGTGTTTTGACAATACATAGTTATGAACATTTAGGTAAATACAGTATGTGAGATTGTAGCAAAATGACAACAAAAATGCACAAGATTATCCAAAAGCACACAATACGAAAACAAAAATATACAAAACAACAGAGAAATACATTAAATAACAAAAAAAAAGACAAAGACAACAAAATTGCACAAAATTACTCACAAAATGCACAAGACTACTACAAAAAAACACAAAAAAAACCCATTATGACAACAAGAATACACAAAATAACAGAAAAATACACAAATGGACAACAAAAACACATAAAATTACTCAACACAATGTGACAACAAAATTACTCGTAAAATGCACAAGACGACTATGAAAATGAAGTGAATGGCTGAGAAATATACAAAACAACAGTAAATATACACGTCATGACAACAAAAATACACAAAAATGACTTCAAAGACAACATAACATCACAAATGCAGAAAATTACTCCAAAAAAACACATTACGGCAACAAGAATACACAAAACAACAGTAAACATACACAAAATGGCGACAAAAATACATAAAAATGACTTCAAAAACACAATATGATATCAAAAACACACACTACGGCAACAATAATACACAAAATAACAGAAAAATACACAAAATGACAACAAAAACAAATAAAATTACTCAAAAAACACAATATGACAATTTAATTGCGCAAAACTACTCCAAAAACACACATTACGGCAACAAGAATACACATAATAACAGAAAAGTGACAACAAAAATACATGACATTACTAAAAGGTGTGTAGTTTAAGCAGAGTGTGAGTGCAGGTCTGTGTGAAGCTGGCGTGCAGCTGTTCCAGCTGTGTGAGCACTGGGAAAACTGGGATAGAAACAGGAAGCCCAGCAGAGGAAACAATGACCAAATCTCCAGTTCTCCTCCGCCTGCCACAGCGTTTATGCTATCACACATGGCATTAGCAGCCCACATAAAAATCGCAGTTCATCCTTTGATGTGAGGTGGGCTGGATTTCAAATGTTGCCCTAAGTCGTTTGTGTGTGTGTGTGTGTGTGTGTGTGTGTAGCAGGCCTATCCTTGGGAGCCAAATTAAACTCCTTGCCTTCAGAAGACGTGCTGTGTGAGAGATGGTGGGGGATGGAGTACCGAAGCAAAGGTTGAGAGGGATGTGGAGGAGCAGAAGGAGAGAAGAAGCCAGCGAGACAGCAGGAGTGGGATAATGTGAAGTAGAAGACAAAAAAAAAGGAGAAAGCTGACACTTGTAACGAGAGGACGGACGAAGCAGCACAAGAAAAGCCCTGAAGAAGGAAAGAAAAACAGAAATAAAGGATGTACTTACAGTTTCCGTGTGAGATGCTAATGGGCTCGCTGTCTTCAGGGAAGCCCGCCCCGGCTATCTGCAGTAGCGAGAGGTAGAGTAACAAGGCCTCTGACCTCATGGTCGCACCAACACGGCTGGTCCTCTGCTACAGATTTACCTCAGCCTGGGCACGAGCAGAAGAAGGAAAAACCACGGTTGTTAAAACCACTTTTTCACCAAAAAACCTAGAGTTTGTTTCTGTGAAGCAAAACAAAGTTACTGAGAAAATCCTTTTTTTTTATTATTCCGATAAAGACATATAAAGTGTAGATCTCATAGATCAGGGGTTTCAAACTCATTTTAGTTCAAGGGTCACATACCACCCAGGTTGACCTAAAGTGGGCCAGACCAGAAAAATCCATTTTTTTAGCAGTTACTGTAAAAGCTGAATAGTAGAGTCCTCTGGGTACGAAGGATAGACACAGATATATAGAGTGACATACTGTAGGCTTCTTCTGCTAGTCACCTGTGTGTGTATTTTAGATGTGACTGTAGCTACAATAACATAGAAAAAGACCACATCTTGTCCTCTGAGTTGTTCAATTAAAAAGGGAAGAAGAAGGTGGAGAGAAACCTTACAGTGGTGTGAGATGTGTGAAGACTGAATTAGTTCTAATAATCGGTTCTGAAACAGGTCCAGGCCGACAATCGTTGGAATAAGAATAAGGCATTAATAAGTACTTAATAATGACTAACTAAGAGTAGATATGTTGCTAATGTGCATGCTAATATGGTTAATTGGCGTTCCCAAATATAAAGTGTTACCTCATAAATATTAAACTGCGACAAAAACTCCTCATGTGTGTCAGGAAAGCCGACGACTCTCAACTCATGATCCCGGGATTTGTGACGTGGAACGGAATGTAACCAATCAAGAAGCAGCGAAGAGAGGAACATATAACGCTGCGTTCCGGGAAACTCGAAACTTGGCATTTCCGAGGTGAATATTCCGATCTCCGAGTTAATAATACTAATGGCTTGGATTTATATGGCGCTTGTTTCGAGGAGACTCAAAGTGCATTACAGAAACATTATTCACTCACACCAGTCATACCAGTGGTGGTAAGCTACAGTGTAGCCACAGCTGTCCTGGGGCATACTGAAGTGTGGCTGCCATTTCGCGCCTACGTTCCCTCTGACCACCACCAACATTCATGCACATTTCACACCCAATTATACAAGACAATGTGGGTAAAGTGCCTTGCTCAAGGATGCAATGACAGTGGCTTGGATAAAGCAGGATTCCAACCCCAAACCCTTCTGTTATTGAATAACCCACGTGATCACTGAGCTCAGTAGCAGCACGTCGTAATATCTCAAACATGGCTGTCCCCGACTTTTACCGAGTTGGAGCTTCGACTTCAGGTGGCGTTCAAAGTCGCTTTTTCAAGTAGGAAGTCGGAAGATACTGAGTTCTGGGCTTTACATCATGTTGTTGGGTCTTGTTAAATCACATAAGATTTCTGTCATGGAGGAAAATCGTTGGTGGGATAGAATGAATCTGTGTGTGTGTCTGCGTGTGTGTGCTTTGTAAAGATTATCTGAGCTCACACACACACACACACACGCACACACACGCACACACACGCACACACACACACACACACGCACACACACAGTGTGATCCAAACTCTTCTATATCTGATTTTTATCTCCATGTGTGGCGTCTATAACAGATAAAACATCTCTCCTGATCTAGAAAAATCCTTGCGTTTATCGCGCTTCAGCGTTTGTGACACGATGCGAAAAGTAACAGTTTGTGTTGAAATCATTGATTGTATTTCTTTGTCCTTCAGGAATTACTACAAAAAAGAGAGAGAGAGAGAGAGAGAATTAAAAAAAAAAAGCTGCATTAAAAATCTGTTGAAGGCCAAAGTGTGAGGCAGAGGGAAGGGGAGCAGATCAAGGTCGTATCCAGGCTTTAGTATTCGTATTCTCCTCAGCGTTAAAATGATTCCACCATTGAATAGTGTTTTCATTCCTCTTCTGAATGAGATTCACAGGAGCATGGAGAGAGAGAGAGAGAGAGAGAGAGGGAGAGAGGGAGAGAGAGAGAGAGAGAGAGAGAGAGAGAGAGAGGGAGGGGGCAAGTGATGGCGAGAGAACTGACAAAGAAAAGAGAAAGTAATCCCCCCCCTCTCCTCCTTTCACTCCTACCTTGGACATCCAATGGGATAAACAACCTTTATCAGACCACAGAATATAAAAGAGTGTGTTTTTATTCACTCCTTCACCACTGAAGTATCTCCTGTTGGTTTTTAATAACATGTCGTAGCATGCAGGTGAAATTAAAAAAAAAGAAAATAAAAAAGTGCTTTATGCAAATGAAATGCTTTACTCTTGATTAGATTACAGACACAATCATTGTCGTGGATGATTTATGAGTGCAGTTGCTTATACGCCATACGCTGCTGCACTAAGATGATCCTCTGTCGATGCAACGAAAACATTACGCTAATAAAATCAAAAGGAGCGGGCTGTAGAATTCACTTTAGTGTGCGAATATAAGCTACATTAGAAAATGAGCTAACGCGGGGGCTACAGATTTGAAAGGTTTTTGATGTGAAAAAAAAAAAGTTGGCAACATGTGGACATGCAGGATTAAAGTGATCCAGGGAGGAAAAAATATTAAAAAAAAGAGTTTCCCCGTCGTTTTGTTTCACAGATTAAGCACATGGTTGGTCATCGACCTGTAGGAGCAGCAGGAAGTAGAAATGAGCTTTTTGCAGAGCCACATTGTTAGATACTGTTGATACTAATCTCAAAAAGAGCACTGCTAATTCACTAAGTCCATAGAGAGAGAGACATAGCCTGGCTGACATCGATCTATGACGCATATTACGACCCTAATCCAATTAAATCCGATGTGCTTGAAACGCTGCTTACATGACTCATCTAAAATGCATCTGTATATAAATATATATATAAGTAAATATACTGCTGACAAACAACTGCAATGAGCCGTGTAAAATGCACAAACTGCTACATCTGCTCAACTTCTGTGTTTGGCTCATTTTTGTCTTTAAGCTGCATTGGAAATATATATATATATATATATATAACACAGTAGCTCTACAATTGGTTTAAAAGTGTGGAGAAAATGCAAGAAGCCATATGATTGGCTGATGAATCTGTCAATCAGTTTGACCCGCGACGTCAGGGCAGTCTCAAAATTCACCGCAGAGATTTCTCTCACAAATACACAGAGGTTTCACAGCACAGAAGTGGTTTGTAAATGCACATTCAGCAATTTGCATTATCTGTGGATTTATATTACAAGTGTGCCTCAAAATAATATTTGTGAAACAGATCGTGTGCATTTGTGAAAAAGAGTTAATTCATTATGATACTGTTCTGATTCCATAGTCCAATGGCTCTGAAAAACTCATTATTACATGTACTTTATTATTTTCACCATCTGTACTTTTATTGTAAAATGTCATTGAGTTTTTTGAAAAGTGCTATATAAAAATAAATACATTTATTGCATCGCATCAGTTGCATCTTTTTTGCTGTAACTACTGTATGTCTGTCTGCATTGTCCCTGTCAAATAAATAAATAAAATAAATGATTATTATTATTTGTATTATTATTACTACAAACGTGATCTAGCCATATATTACAGGGCAGTCTAGTCGTGTGAAAACAGTGCACAAACCAAACCAATAGGGGCCTAACAGCGACAAACATTGAACAGCACAGAAGTAAATGAAATATCTTTCACCACACAATCATTTGGAATAATCTTAGAAGATATCAAATAATCTGGCGTTTGCCGTTCTTGAAGCTTAATGTGTGTTTCCTGCTTTATCTTTAGTTGATTTCAACTTTGTCCACACAAAGTAAATAAAATTAGATTTTCTGCAGAAGATAAAAATGCATGTTCTCACATGGACGGTCAGACTTGTAGTAATCCACTGATTGATGATCAGGAAGAAGCAGAGTGTTTAGCCCTGAGGGAGTGCAGCGCGCTGATAGATAGAGGCAAGAAAAGCTCTATTCCAGCTGCTTTGGTACAGTCACGAGAAACAAAAAGGCCAACTCTTTATTCGTCTCTTTACACAGAAGCTGAGTTAGTTTGGGATGCTAACACGGATCACACGCACCGACAGCCGTGCTGTTTATTGAGACTTAATCATACAGCAGGAAGGCAGTTGCCGCCAGGGGCCAGGAAACGTCTCTCATCCACATCACTGAGTTGTAACGTGATAGAAAAAAAACTGTTAGCCGAACCATCTCACACCACCTCCCGTGATACACAAAATCAATTGCGCATAAAGTGACTTAAGTAAAAGCCCTGAGCTTTTCAGTGGCCGTTTTATTACCAGCTGCCACACAGGAGCAGAAGGAGGGTGAGAAACGCAGTCTGTCTTTACTGAATTACGCTCTTTCTGTGCACGCACAAATTGCTTCCTCGTGTGTGTGTTTAATCCTGATGTAAAATACTAAGTTTGTCCTGCACTGCAGACATCTGTGGAGTGAGAAAGTGAGAAAATACTGCTCATTATGAGTTACAACATCTATAAAAGAAGATGAAATGACACTTTTTAATATCCAGATTGTGAAAAAACACCTATGCACAGGTAGAAAACTGCTCTGAAGCACCGTCGTTAGCTATAGTGAGACATTTAGAAACCACATGAGGAAAAGAGCTGATAGTAAATGTAAAATCTATTATCTTGTTCTCTATTCCCATATAAACAGCACATAGCAGCCATAGTGACTGCATTTCTGTCGCGGTTAGTTATTTCTATCTCACAAAAAGAAGGCCTGGGTTTGATTCAAAGATGAAGAACCTTCCTCGAAGGCTACTGTGTGGAGTTTGCATGTTCTCTCCATGCTTGGAGGGTTATTTTTGGAAATAATCTGAAGCAAATAAAATGTAAAATTATGAAAGCAGTGACTCTGCTAACCTTATTTATCAAGTTTGGTTTCACATTGGGAAGTTTAAACATCATCTAAACAGGGAAAGATGACACAGAAACAGGTAGATAGATAGATAGATAGATAGATAGATAGATAGATAGATAGATAGATAGATAGATAGATGAAACAAAATTTGGGAAATTTTGAAACGGAAAATCCGAGGATCTACATCTCACTCCTAAGCAGATGATCAAACAGTCCAAGCTGGCTTCTGTAGTTCTATCAGAACTACACTTCCCAGAGTGCACCTGTAGGAGGAAACAGGCTGTTTGTCACCTGATCAATCATCATCACTGAGTTAGAACACCTGAGAGGGACTGAGGGAAGCTCTCAGTCATTCAAATGCACAAAACTCCAAAGACGGTCAGTGAAATGTTTATTATTAACTGTTTAACATGGACAACTTGTTTGAGTTGTGTTTAACTAAATGGGAGATTAGAATTGAAACATGGCAGCTTTGATTTAATAACTGACGTGTTTTGATTTTTTATTTTTTTCATGCATAATCTCTGGTTGAGAGATTAATTACTGCATTAGATTAACTTAGGATGGTCTATTTTACTGTCACAATGAGTGAATATTGTAGAATAATTCCACACTAGAAATAATACAAGTTTGCAACAGCAGCCAAATGGCTAGCTTAGCTTTAGCATTAGCATAATTTCTAGCTTTAAATGCTGTATACTCAGTGGTGTGGTGGTTTGTTATAGTGAATAAAGTAGCGTTTTGTTTCCACCAGGTTTTATTTCGGCATTATAGGAATTACAAATTGCGATCATTTGCTGTCTTCTTTTTGTGTATTACTACCGACATGCTAAGCTAACCGTGCCTCCGTGTCCACAAGTGTTGTTCTCCTGTAGCAGAGGCATGCGCACACAGGCACCTGCTCACATGCAGCGTCAGAGCTTTCAATTGTTTCTTTCTGATCCATTTACACTTATGATTGACGCCGTAACTAACACCAGAGCGCTACTGTTTACCTAAATATTTAGAAGTGCAACGTTGAAAAGGGTCCGGCCTGAAACGCGGCGCAGTGTAGCGTTATGAAAGTCGTGAAATCAAATACACCGGTACGGCGGTATATTCAAAATTCATATCATAACGAAAATATATACTGGTATTCTGTATGAACCGGTATACCACTCAACACACACACACACACAGGATCTGTAAATAGCTGTAAATATCGTTTCGAGTGACTATTTTGGCATCTTACACTGTTGTCTTTGTCATTGTGTTGTATGTATGTTGCACAGTAAAATAAAAAGAAATGTAATGTCTAAAAAAAATTAATGCTGCTAGACAATTTATTACTGATTTGAGACTTCCAACAAATTTTATTAAATACGTTACACTTTCTGCTTTACATGACAAGCACATGCTTGTCATTTTAAAAAAATTTTCATCGCACCTCGACGTTTGCCGTCCTTTAAAAACGACACACGAACATGTTCTATTATGTGAATGACTTGTATTTTTTGAAGAATAAACCAAAGTCACGACATAAATGGTAACGGTGTATTCTGAGCTTCAATAAATGACAACATTGTGAGAAGCTGAGCTGCAACTAAAGCAATGGTTGTGTGTGTGTGTGTGTGTGGAAGAAAAGAGGGTTAATCAAGCTGGATGCGAGCAGGAAGCAGCCAGCGTGTAATAAAAACACACGGACCCCCCAGAATCTCTCCAGATACCACAAGCTCTAATGAATTACTTCACATACACAGGAGTACACACATTTGATTGCTTATTTCAACAAGTAACACACACACACACACACAACTAAAATAAAGAAAAATTCAAATGAAATCTGCACATAATCACATTCTTGCAGCTCAAATGAAGCAACAATACGAAAAAAAAAACCTAATTTTAAGAGAGAAAAACTACATCTACCCTGGAGGGCACGCACAGCACCCAAACTACATTAGCTTTCCACAATAAACACATTAGCGCACGTAATGATGTTTGTGCAGCGGCTCCATCAGCCAGGTTAGCTTTGGGTCTTTGGACTTTAAACACAGTCGGCTACTGAAAGCAGTCATTCCACCACTGAGCGCCTCGTGTGACATACGTTAGCGTCTCATACAAATAAACCTGACGCCTAGCATAGCACACACACCATGAAGCTGGGTCCATTAAAAACAAACACACAGAGAAAGAAACACAAACAGCTCGATTGGGTCGCAGCTGTTCACATTCTGGAGTTAAATTAGTAATGGAAGAAGAAAACCACTATTGGATTACAATCTAATATTTTTTTAACAATTTGAGCCCATTATTGCTTATTTTTACCCTTTTTATCCAATTCCCCTCCCCTGGGGGATGAATAAAGTATTCTGAATCTGAATACACCAAACTTGTAATCTTTTTTCTTATTTTCATGACTTCTTCTTGCATATTTTTGCTCCTTTTAATGCATTTTTACAACATTACTCCAATTTCTGCCACATCTCCACCATATTTAAATGCCTTTTATGCAGCTTTTTCCCACTTTTAAGACATTTTCAGCACTTATAAACCCTTTTCACCACTTTTCCACCCAATGTCACATATGTCGACCCATTATTGTCACTTTTAACCTCTTTTCACCATATTTCATGCCAATTTTCATTTAACCACATTCACGAGTTGTCACGCCCGTTATTTGCCAGTTTAAACAGAAACAAATAACCACATTTATTTGTTTCTGTTTATCATCACATATTCATGTTAGATCAGAACCACTGATCTAACAGAGGTGGCTAAAGTACTCGTCTTCAGTACTCAAGTAAAACTATAGATACTTGAATAAAAAATGACTAGTAAAAGTTGTTCCCTTACTTTAGGAAAAGTAAAAAAGTACATGCTACTAACTGTGCTTGGGTAAAAAAAGTAAAACAAATATCCCGTCGATAATAAGACAGTGTTTTTAAACCAGCAAATTCCATATTTTTTTTTATTTTTAAACTTGTAGAACACTGGTACATGGAAACAAGTTAATCTGTTACCCTTATTTAACAACTGGAGAATTTAGCACTCATTATAGATACAATATGTAAATAAAAATGTGTCAAGACAAAAAAAAATGCAAATGCTTTATTAAACCTAGAATAGCCTTGAGTTTTACATTTTTAGAAACTTGAAAATGTTAACCATAAAACTAAGGGACCTCCAGGTTTGTGGAGACGTCTTTTTACGTCGTGGCGTCATCTTTGAAGGTCTTAAGTAGGAGTAGAAAGTTTTAAAAAGTAAGGAGCAAAAATAAACTCACCAAAAAACTAAATATTCAAGTAAAGTACAGATGCCAGAAACAACTACTTAAGTACAATAATGAAATAGTAAATCTAAGTAAAGCTGGCAGGCCTACACGACTGGATTAACCTATAGTTTGTCATCACGTTAGTATAATAATGATGATAATAATAATAACAAAGACAAAAACAACATATGTTTACAATCCATAACAATAGCCCGAGGCGCCAGAAGAAGAGTTGTGATTATTGTAGAGAGGAAGATAATCTAGGCTCTGGATGATGGGTCAATCATTTCTACACCCAAGAAAGTGCTTTGTTTTCCCATTTCCTGCCATTGACGGTCTGTTTGTTTCTTTTAAACATGACCAATGTTTTCATCAAATGGAGGAAAATACAGCAGCACAGGTCATTAAAGTGGAATAATAACGTCTATTTTCATACACATGCTCTTCCTGTAAGAATCTAGACTTGAACCTGTTGGTGTTACAAAGGAACATTGTGTGTTCAAAGGCTAGTTTTGGTGAAATCTATGTTTTCCTTTTGATATTTTGGAGAAACCCAGAAATAATAATCAGGTTTTGGTTCCTGGTGTCATCATCGTCACAGTTTCTGCTCGTGTGAAACAAAGAATGCTAAATGGCTTTTAAAAGAGTGTGCTGTGAAAAATCAGTGTGAGAATGTTATTGAGATCCTCTTTTATTTTTTATTTGATGTGGACATCACGTTTAGTGCTAATTTGCCACACTTGTCCACAGATGGCTTTTAACTTTCTACAAGTAATGAGAAAGTAAAGGAGAACAATGCAAGTGTACAATAAAAAGAAAAGCTGTTTTAAATTAAATATATAGATTAGTTTCAAAGCAGAGGCAACACAGACAAACAGTTAAAACTATTAATGTGAACACTGTTTATTATCATTACTATTATTATGATGATTATGTTTTTTAGTTGGTAACTCATCTCTCACTAGTAGTCAGATTTAACCAATCAGACTATTAATGGTAAATAGACTTGGTTTGAACTGTGCTTTTATCACCACTAAAGTAGTAGTAATAGTAGTAGTAGTTCTGGAGTTTAAAAGTTAATGAATCATTTTGATTTTGAGAAAAGGAAAAATATTGACTGAGGGGTTAAATTGATGATATAACTGATCATTCTGAGTGTTATACTGACTCTGAGGGGTTAAATTGATGATATAACTGATCATTCCGAGTGTTATACTGACTCTGAGGGGTTAAATTGATGATATAACTGATCATTCTGAGTGTTATACTGACTCTGAGGGGTTAAATTGATGATATAACTGATCATTCTGAGTGTTATACTGACTCTGAGGGGTTAAATTGATGATATAACTGATCATTCTGAGTGTTATACTGACTCTGAGGGGTTAAATTGATGATATAACTGATCATTCTGAGTGTTATACTGACTCTGAGGGGTTAAATTGATGATATAACTGATCATTCTGAGTGTTATACTGACTCTGAGGGGTTAAATTGATGATACAACTGATCATTTTGAGTGTTATACTGACTCTGAGGGGTTAAATTGATGATACAACTGATCATTCTGAGTGTTATACTGACTCTGAGGGGTTAAATTGATGATATAACTGATCATTCTGAGTGTTATACTGACTCTGAGGGGTTAAATTGATGATACAACTGATCATTCTGAGTGTTATACTGACTCTGAGGGGTTAAATTGATGATATAACTGATCATTCTGAGTGTTATACTGACTCTGAGGGGTTAAATTGATGATACAACTGATCATTCTGAGTGTTATACTGACTCTGAGGGGTTAAATTGATGATATAACTGATCATTCTGAGTGTTATACTGACTCTGAGGGGTTAAATTGATGATACAACTGATCATTTTGAGTGTTATACTGACTCTGAGGGGTTAAATTGATGATATAACTGATCATTCTGAGTGTTATACTGACTCTGAGGGGTTATATTGACTGTAGACTCACTTTTATTTTCACTGGAAATGCATTTTTCCTATCTTACCTCAGCCAAGGATGCAATATTTTCGCCAGCGGTTACTTATTTATTTATTTATTTGTTTGTCTGTTGGCAGGATTATGTCAAAAGTACTTAACGAATAATTGAGCTTTTTGTTGGCGTAATATTAATTGTATTTATTGGCGCTTCAGTTAAAAAGCAAAGCTGTTTCTTTCTTCTAACGTATAACCAAAGATAAACCTTACAGCATGGAAGAGATTATATTATTAATTTTTGGAAAGTATCTCGATCAATATACTGATTCATCATAGGCAAAATTGATCAAGTTTCATCTGCATCACACCTCGATTGTGCATTTCATTACGATTGTTTAAAAAAAATGGGAGTGTCCATACATTTGAACCTACTGTATTATTATTAATGGGGATATATATTTATTTTTAAGCTTTTAAAGTGTGAATGATCACGGTACCATGATCAGGATCATTTATCCAGATGACTGAATATCTGGCTCAGAGGAGATTTGGTGTTTGGCAGAAATTTGCTTTCGCTGAGGTTTCTTGTTTCATACGTTTGGGTGAACATTATTATTCATTAAAAACTGACAATGTTTGTTGTTGTTTTTTTTTGTTTTTTTTCAAGAAAGCTTTGTTTTTTGTTGTGTTGGAACTGTTTTGTTTTATGAATTTTAGCAGCCACTTGTAAACACTGTCTAAACGTATTTGGAAGGCGAGAGAATGTCCCAAAACTAGTGCTGAGGATTTGACAGATTTATGACTGTAATTGAGGCCAGTTTGGTCATTAGAAGGTGTGTTTTCTTTCTTTTTCTTTCATTAAATTGAAAAAATGTTGCATTTTTTTTTTTCTGGTTGCAGGAAGTTATAAACTAAAGGTGTAAGGTTAATTGTTTCATTAACTTCCTCCTCTTCTGTGTGGTTGATCTGACAGCGTTAGAGAGCCAAAACAGACCCTGTGTGGGTGTGTGTGTGTGCGCGTGTGTGTGCGAGAACACTATATCCACAGTTTAGACCAGGGGTGTCAAACTCATTTTAGTTCAGGGGCCAAATATGAAAAAGTTTCATCTTAAGTGGGCTGCAGATTTTATGCAGGAAAACGAGCAATGTTTTCACTTTGACATATAAATGATACATAGTGTGTAAGGTGCCCACAATATTCAAGCAATAAGTGACAGATATCAGTCCCTGTAGGATTTTATCTTATTAATTTCATTGATTTTTGTGACCATTTTTTATTTAATTTGGGGGAAATTATGTGAAATAATTTGAGGAAAATTGAGTTCTTTGAACAATTCAAGATTGAAAATGACTGCAGTCATGTGATAAAAGCATGAGAAAATTGTGAATCATCCAAATATTGTGGAATTTCATTAAATTTGTGTATTTAGAAAGGCCGAGATATCTACAACTGAAATATTTGGACAATAATTCATGTTTTTTTCTGTCTTTTTTCACTTTCTCCTGCGGGCCGATAGTCTAAAGCAATGTTTCTCAAATGGGGGGGTACACGATGGCACTACAGGGGGTACTTCAGAGAGAGATATCAAGAGAGTGGAAAATTAACAAATAAAGTCTCAGTCTTGGTCCCAAACTATAGAAATGAATCTATTCAGGAGCCCCAAAATTAGGGTTTTTCAACCTTGGGATTGTGTCCCCTTTTGGGGTCGCCTGGAGTTTAACTGGGGTCGCCTAAATTTTCTGAAAAATTTAAATAGATTATTGAAATGTTTTAATTATTATTATTTTTTAAATTAAAACAACACAACTGTATTTCTCTACATCTCTAATATAGTTCAACTAAAATGCTGTAAAATTAAATAAATATCTGTGCTCAAAAATGATCAAAAACTAATTCTAGAAAAAAATGTCTTTGGAGTCGCCAGAAATTCTTTATCAAAATGGGGTCATGATCAAAAAAGGTTGTTGTACTAAATAATGTTTATTTCCACTTATTTACTAAGTTAGATTCTTTAAAATGTGTGTTATAACTCATTTATTCCATCATTATATTCTATAGTTGTTTTTAATTAGTTTTCTAAGCAAAATGTTGTCGTCAGATAAAAGGGGTCTTGGATTCATAAATATGAAAACGGGGGGTACTTGGGCCAAAAAAGTTAGAGAACCACTGGTGTAAAGGGCCAGATTTGGCCCCCGGGCCATGAGTTTGACACATGTGCTTTAGATGACGCTACGTGGCCTCATAAATACCATATTTGTGACCCTCGTCCTCTGCGTCACCTGTTCACATACGTACAGGAGGAAAGAGGAAGTGAAGTGTGAAAGTGGAAAAGAATTAGAGCAAGAAAAGAAGGATGGCATGACAGCAAGTGGAGAATAATGAACCGATCCAATGAAGTGGGATAAAAAATGAACAAATCCGACACCGGGGGCTCCTGAATGTGGAGGATAACCTGGCAGGTGTTTACACTCATCAGTCCAGGCGTGATTAATCACAAGGAAAAGAACGCAGTCAGCCACGATAACAGGAAAAAAGCAAAGATTCCACTAAAAACACAAAGTTTATATCATTCAAAGCTCAGAGTCCTTCAGCTAACAGAACACATAATGCTTTCCTTGGTCCCATTGATGCTGCTTTTATAAGCACATCTGTAGAAAGGCAATCCATCATGGTTAATTATGAAACAATGAAGTGGATGTGAATGATGGACCCTGTCCCTGTAGAGCCTTTAGAAAAACAGAAGAACAAAAACATGAGGCTTTCCATTTAAAGAAATGACAGATTAGCTTTGGAAAAAAGCCAAACAAGACTCCAGACGACAAGAGGGAAACAGCGAGGGAAAAGTGAGAATATAAAGAAAACGGAAATTAAAGGAAAAGGGTTGCAATCACAGAAAGGAGGAGACCAGAAGATTGCTGGGTGTGTTAGTTTGACTTTAATCCAAAGTAAGCAGAGAAATCAGTAAAAGAAGAAAAATACAAGTGAAAAGCGTCATTAAATTCATTGTTTCATTGGTCAAGTAAGAGTTGGCCTGCTATTAAACAGCAACATTTAGCAACAAACCACGTTAAAAAAACGTGTCTGAATTTTTTTGTTACTTTTATCCAGATTTACAACAATATTTATGAAATTTGTGATTTTTTTTTTCCCCTCAAAAATATGTCAATGTTAAATCTCAACCTAAATGTTAAATCTAAATGTTAAATGTAGATGCTAAATGTTAAATCTCAATCTCAATGTTAAATGTTAAATCTAAATGTAACATCCATCCAAATGGATGGAATGTACATTTTTAATGTAAATGTTAAATCTAAATGTTATGTTTAAATACACATGTCAAATCTAAATGCTAAATGTTAAATCTGAACCTAAATGTTAAATCTAAATGTAACATTTAAATCTAAATGTTAACTGTAGATGCTAAATGTTAAATCTCAATCTCAATGTTAAATGTTAAATCTAAATGTAACATCCATCCAAATGGATGGAATATACATTTTTAATGTAAATGTTGAATCTAAATGTTATATTTAAATACACATGTCAAATCTAAAGGCTAAATGTTAAATCTAAATCTAAATGTTAAATCTACATGTTGTATTTAAATATACATGTTAAATCCAAATGCTTAACTGTTAAATCTAAATGTTACACTTAAATATAAATGTTAAATTTAAATATAAATGTTCAATCTAAATGCTAAATACAAATTTTAACTCTAAATGTTATATTTAAATCTAAATTCTAAATCTAAATTTCACTTGTGAAACTAAACATTTAGCTCATATGCAAATTCACCGTTAGTACCAAAATAAAAGCTAATTGACGCTAATTACACAAGAACTCCAAAAAAAGGAACATTCCACCTTAAAATAGTGAGAAAACTGTACTGATAAAGGAATAAAACCAAATCACATTCAATTTCTAAATATATTCAAGAAATTATCATCGTATAAAATCTCACCTCTCACTTTAATATCTCCACCATACTATTTCATCTGAAAGAAATCTAACAACCAGGAGTCATTTTATCATTTTCTCTGTGATTTTATGAATGCTTAATAAGTATTTCATGTATGTGGAGATCCTTGATGTTTGAAATGTCAAATTAAACTCCAAGTAAGAAATACTAAAAGCCACAGAAATGTCAAATCTTATTTTTATGAAAAACGTTAGCATTATCACTGCCAACATTTATCAGTTTTAAAACAGACTTTTTGACTTCCTAGTTTGACCTAAAAAGCCATAATTTGTCCTCCGTTTTACCCCAGATTTACCGCTAACATCTTTTTTTTTTCCTCCTCTGTGTTTTCTCATGCTACCCATTGACTTTTTTGCATCTGTTATCTCTTCGTGACGTGCAGATTGGAGGGAAAAAGGTGAGAATGGAGCCTTTTGCTTTGTCTGGAATTAATCAAAACAAGCCTTTGATTTGTGGCACACATTCAACCCAGCCATTACGCGCACACACACGTACACACACACACACGCGTACGCACACACAGGTTCTTAAGGGATTGACCCTGAAAAATAAGCAGATTGCATGTTTAAATATCAGAACCTTTAGCAGAGCTGTCAGTCAGTGCTAGCGATGATAACGCTGAGGCTCTTTAATCAATGTGGAAGCTGCTGATACAGAACCGTTCAGACCAAGCTGGAGAAACGCTGCTGATGAGGACATGCTCGGTAGCGCGTGTACGGCCTTCTCCATCTTTCTCTTTTCATCCAATTATGCTTTCAGAGACCCTGACATGTCGGCCTCGCTGGCAAGTTGGACCTCGCTCTTAGTTCACCCATTGATTCCCTCAATCGTTAGTGGGTGATTTGCTCCTTTCTTGAATTTGATGACACGTTCCCACTTTGATGACGAATTTGACGCGGCACTGAACTGGAGAAGCCGCGCCTCCAGGAAGCTCTCTGCCGTGATTGACATGTAAACAGACACGCCCACAAAGGTGACCATTTCAGCGTCCTTTGCGCAGTGCTATGTATGCATTTTCTACAGTTTATGTATGTACTAGCGAATGCCCCGCCCCCATGCTCTCGTGCTTATAAAGCAGCATGAGCTTTCTATAGACCCACCCACTCATGAATATGCATGAGTATCCCGCAAATCAGCCTGTTTGTGTAGAGTTGGTCTGAAAGTGACTTTTCAGAAGCTAAAATCGCTGGAAAACAGGCGAGTTTGGGAAAATAAACCTCAAATCAGTGACGTGTCGTCAAGATAGGTGAGGTAGGTATTCAGAAAATGGAAAAAACAAACTGAGCAGTTTTTTGATTTTGATCAAATCAGCCCAAAAATTGCTGAAAATACCTCGCGTGCATGTTTTGGGGACAATATCAGGCATTTACACTCTACTTGTCCCTGTACGTGTAGCAAATCAGAGAATATGTCATAATCTTGTTCAAAATCTCATGCTATGCAACTACACGGACAAAGAATGACAAAATGTGTTATATGACATGGACTAAACCCTTACTTTGGTAAGGTTTTGGGAACACATTATGCATTTTCGTTGTATTTGAGTTTCTAGCAGTGTAGCTAACGGACATTCTCGTGGCACAATGTTGCGTTTCAGTGCTACCCTTTCAGCTTCTGTAAATCATCTGAAGCATATAAATGTAAAATGAATAACAGTAGTCGACTACATTAACTCTATTCAGCTTGTTTGCTAGCCTGAATATGCATTTAAACAGGGAAAGATGATGAAAGGCAAATGAAAGGGAAAAGTTTAAACCAATGCAGAAATGTATAGGCTATAGAAACGGAAAAGGAAGGTCCCTATATGATGACCATCTATGAAAAAACCAAGGACCTGTTATTCTCCTCAAACAAAAAAGCTAAAGAAATCCTCAGAATGCCACTGAGCTGAATGACATCATGAAAAGAGATGGAGTGGAATAGATTTAAAGTATTCAAACCCATATATTCCATTATATCTTTATGGAAGTACACCTGGAACGTAAAGTCTGAGAAGTTTGTAGTTCAAGTCATACTTTAAATCAGTTTGAGCCTCGATATCAAACCTCCTCCTTTTTTAGTAATCATCAACTCGGCAGCAGAAAGGAACAGGATGACAGAAAATTCTATTTCAGTCAGTCCCCAGCTAAGTATTTCCAAATCCAAAATGCATGAGTCCCTAAATGATTTTCTGTGTAATTTCCAGGAGGGGGAAAAGAAACGGTTCAGTCAAGGGAAGAGTGGAAAGGTTGATAGACTTGGTTTATTTCATGCATAAGTTGTTTGTGTCACAGCAGAAGTTACTGCGTGTGTTGGGCAAAGTATTGGAGAAGCTGCTGAGGGAAAACGTGCAACAGAAGAAGAGCAATCAATAAGAAAATAGCTCCAATTCTAGCTCGACTGCTAAATAGTAATAAAGCCCATTCCTAGACAGGCCTCTGCTGTAAATGAGAAAAGTCTCCAAGTCAATACTCAATGACAGCCTTCTAAATGGCTTTTTTAATGTAGATACAGAAAACTCAACGACATTTCAAGTAAAGTAATGCACAAGTGTCTAAACTAAAGACAGAATTTGTGAAAAAAAACCCACATTGTTTTACATTTTTATTTTGTACAAAACGAAACAAAAAAATTGATGTAAAGAATTGGACAACAGTAAAATATATATTTTTGAGAAACCAATCACTAATTAAAACATTGTCGTCACTTGTTGAATGTGTCGTAGTTTCTTTTTGTTTCTGTCAACGCACACAATAACTGTGTTGTTCAATGTATCTCAACTAAACAAAATGTTTACTTTCTTACCAAATTAAAAACTCCCAATAAATAATGCCTTGATAAAGCATTAATAATGAACGCTGGTTGCTACGATCGATTTACTATATCCAGATTTTTTACAATTGCATATTGTTGTTTATTAAAAATTCTATATCTCTCAACAAAATAGATAGTTTTATTTAGTTATCTGCAAATGTCGTGATAGGTTTAAACAGTGGATCCCAAGTTGGGGGCACGCCCCCTCGGTGGGGACATGCGTAACAAGACAGGTAGTGCACAAAAAAAAGCTTTTCTTTGCACTTTATTAATAGAGCTTTATTGATGTAGTAAAATATGTGATTGTAAATTTTACGTTATTTTTATGAGATTTAAGAACAATATTTCATTTTTTTTTTTTTTCAAAAAAGGTATTTTGTCCCTAACTTTTAAGCGCGGTTGAAATAAATGTTCAGAGCGACTGAGTGACTCGTGATGTGCATTGTAATTTGCAAGTATGACTCTGATTTTCTCGGAATGTGTGTTATTCAACTTTTGTTTTCGGATAACTAAATCAAAATCAATACTATTAATAGTTTTTGGAATCGCAAAAAATCAGAATTGCACGGCACTCAAGTATTCTGCTAAAACTCAATCAGTACAGAAGCACATCGTCCTGGTTCTTTATTAGTCACTTCACCATAAAGCAGACTTTCTTTTAAATATCTGATAACCTTAAAAGAAGGACTTTAGAAGTTGCAGGTTAACATATTTTCAACATTCACTTTAGCATTAAATATAAAGGATAAACCTTCAGCATCTCTTTGTGTCCCTGTGACCAAAGGAAGAAATCATATTAAAATGTCAGCTTATCTTACTCTAACACAGTTGATATCACATCACATCACGTGCATTAGTTTTGGCCGAACGCTCTGCCGATGGAACATGATTTAATTTGCGATGTTTCAAAATCATTTCAGTCCAGTGTGGCTAATGACGTTTCTTTTTTTTTTTGTTTATCCCTGCGTTCATTTGATGCTGGTTCCATTATGCTAAGTGTCTGAGTGTGTGTCCCTGTCTGATAGCTGGCTAGCTCCCAGCGCTATCAGATCTAACTGAGCATGATGCTAATATCCATTAAGGTGGTCATACACGGGAGAAGAACAGCATCCCTCTGATACACACTTACCCTGCTCTCCTGTATGACTGAACAAACACTAAATATATTTTAAGGAGAAAAACCAGATTCCACACAGGCTGGTTTCCTTTAGGACAGAAAACGTAAAGTAAATTACTTTTCCGTGATAGTGATAACACAGTATCTTGTTTTCTGTCGGTGCATCCCATCCAAATAGCTTTATGAATCATGTGTGATAAAAGCCGGACGTTGAATCGCATTGTGCTACAGCGACTATTGGACGGAACTCTGAGCAGAAAGAATCAGCCTGAATGTTGTTGTTATCACCACAGAGCACATTGGGGAGAGTAATGCAGCTCTGGACTAATGAACAGGACGACAATGTTCACCCAAAATGTCCCACCACCAGTGCAACACGGAACCTATAAAGAGCAAATATTGTGTTTTACACAAAGTCATACATGTGGCTGGACATTGATCGTAATAACCATGAGTGTAATAACACGCTTTGGCTTGTATAGATGTGAATGGATGAATGATAACTAAAGGAAAATGTTAAACAAGTCACTTTTATTGTTTTTAATGTTTTAATTATCTGGAAGTATGGCAGAATCAACACTGAGCTTTCTATTCTAAGCTTTAGCTAAAAAAGGCAATAAACTAACCTCTGAAATTGTACAAATAATGACAAATAACACATAGTCTAGGCCTTGTAGGTCAATAGATCCAAGATAATTTGCTCTAAAAAAGGTTGAAATTGCTGCTTAAAACTTTAGTTTTGATCTCCACTGTCTCATTGACATTGTCGTAAAGTTTCCTGCATTGCAAATACTTCCAGCACGTTCCTCTTTTTGAATGAAAATAACTGAAGAAGACTGGCAGTTAACAGTCGAAACATGTCAGGAGATCAAAGTAAATTTCCTGGAAGAACTTTTGTCTGAATAAATGAAATCTTCACATATGTTTAAAAAAGAAAACAAACCGAACTCTCTGGAATTATTACACAGATGTCAAGGAAACCTCAATGCGATCAGCAGATGCCTCTGAAGAAGACTGGCAGTTGACAGTTGAAACATGTCAGGAGATCAAAGTAAATTTTCTGAAAAACAGTTGTCTGAATAAATTAAACATTTTCTTTTTTTCCTGCATTGCATTGTGGGATGTGGAGTCCATAGAGGGATGCATGGAAGTGTTTTTACTTCATTCTTACTGTGATTTCTTGCGTTTATCCCAAAAATTCTGCCAAAAGTGACTCCCCAACACATTTCTGGTGTTTTCATTGAAAGTTTCAGCGAAACAAATGCAGATTTTATTTTGGGGTTTGCACGAAAAGATCCAAATCAAGCCGAATTTGACTGTCTCGTGTTGTGAGGTGATATCATTGGGAATACTGGGAACAAACCACAACAACAATTAAGTCAAAGTTAATTCCTGTCCTCCTTGTCTAGTGAAGAACCATAAGAAATCATAGTAAGAATGAAGTAAAAACACTTCTATGTATCCGTCTACAGGACTGCACATCCCACAATGCAATGCAGGAAACATTTCCAACAATGTCAATTTGAGTGACATTTTCAAGCTTTTACATCTTTTTTTTTTTTTTTTTTTAAAGCAAATGATCTAATATGATCAAATATTCAAACACTTAAATATTGCTTGTTTTTTATATTGTAACTTATCCTGAATGTTAAATCGTCTTAATGCTTGTCCTTAAAACAGTGGCTCCCAACCTTTATTGGATCGTGACCCCATTTTTACATCCCAAATTTCTGGTTTTCTGGTAACCCCAAAGAATGCTTTCGTGAATTAGTTTTTCATCATGTTTGTTATACTGTGTATGTTTCTTTTTTTCTCTTTTTTCTTCTCTTTTTACTGCATTTTACTTGAACTAGAGGAAGTGCAGGTATAGCACACAATTGTTTAAGATTGTGTTGTTTTAATTCAAAAAGGAATAATAATATATATATATGGATTTTTTTTTAATTATTATTTTAACACATTCCAGGGGACCCCGTTTAAATGTTAGGTGACCCCAAGGTTGAAAATCACTGCCTTAAAACCTTGTGCATTTGTTTAAGAAGCTTTTATTTTTCTTTGACACTATAGCCATTTACATTCTTTACATAAATGGGAAAAATTATGTAATAGAAAACCTTTGTGACGTAACTAATTACACCAACAATAACGTGTGTGTTGGAGGTGGCTTATGGCCCAGTACATTGAGGATTACACATACATGCAGTGGGATTACTGGTTTACGTGAGTTAGCTCAGGGTGTCCTTATGGTTTCTGAGCTTTTAACAGTTTGGGACTTTAAAAGACACACAATAGAAGTAATGCACAATATAAGTGAATTATACAGAGTGATTAGGAATGAATACGGTAATAATATTAAGAAGAAATCCCTCAATATTTCTGTGGGGTCACTGGAAAGCGAGTGCCGTGAGCACTAAAAGCTTGATTAGCGGGAAATCCTGAGTGACAAGTACAAATTGGTAATATAAACGTAAGAAAGAGTGCGTGACATTACCCACAGGGTTTATATGGAAACTGTCAATCTGCTTTAGTTGTTACTTGACAGAATAAAAACTTTAGTTCTGGGAAGAAAAAAAAACCCTGCAAGATAACACGGAGTAAGAAAATATATGTATAAGCTCCTGTTTGTTCTATAGCTCTTTGAAGTAACACGTGCACCATTGTTTCCCTTAAGCACGCTGTAATTACACTATAATTACAGTATCCAGTTACGCCAAGCGCTGCATGGACCCACTTCACTGACTTCAACATCATATGCTGAATTAAATGTAAATCTCGCCTCTTATTTTCCTTGATTATTGAAAAAAAAACACAAAAAAAAAAAACAATTGACATTAGCATTTAAATCTATTTACAGCTCAACTCAGCACGAGACGCTTTTCACCTTCTACATCTTTCCAAGTGAAAGCATGTATTTCAGTTTTTGTCTGAAGTGAACAAATGCAACATGGTACAGATGCTGGCTCTGCCATAAATAAATTAAAGTGTCTTTATGATCACTAACTGCTTTAATAAGTCTTGCCAAGCTATTTTTCCAATTAGAAATGTTGCATTTAATTAAGTATCGAGGCCATAAATCACAGTTTGTGTTTGGGAGATGGAACAGGATGGACCAGACACGAGGAGCAGAGGTTTAAAATCACGCCACAACATGGCAAGGAAATGCTTCCCATGTTTTGGGACAATAATACCATTTGAAAGCAACAGGCGACTGAACGTCTAGAAAGTGTGAGAAATGGTCGAATATGTCCAATTATGTCCAAGATAGTGTTTAAAATCTATCTGGAAGCTTCATCTGAAGTTATGATAATTATGACTGCATTCAAATGTGAAAAGGTTCCAGTACAAAGACAGGTTTTCGTTTACCTGGTGACACGTCACAGCAGAAACATTAAATCACACGGCTGTGCGGGATTTCGTGCAAAATGCAAGGGTGATTTGTTGGTTGTCGGTAGTTAAAGGTTTCATAACTGATGTTTTGGGATCATATCAGACATTTCCATGTGATTTTTCCCGTTAAACGAGTGGCTAACGTGGCCATCACGACATAATGTCACGTGATTTCAGCGTCAAACTGTTTTTGTAAGTCATCTGAAGCATGTAAAATGAACAGTAATTGACTCTTTTAACCCTCTTCAGAATGTTTGGTAAGATTCTGTGAAGTTTAATAACCAGTAATGTCCTTTAAACAGGGAAAGATGAGGAAACAGAAAAGTGTAACGTCCTTTTAGTTCAGGGGCCAAATAAGCACCAGTTTAATCTCGAGTGGGCCGCAGATTTTAGGTGGGGAAAAAAAACAATTTCAAGACCATTATGCCCTAGTTTTCAATATTGGTTCAATTCACTGTTCTTTGTTACCAATTTTTGTGTAATTTAGAGGAATTTTGTGGAGTTGTTTGTGAAAAATTGCAAAAATTGAGAGTTCTTTCCAAGTAAAAATGACTGCATTCATGTAATATAAACAAAAGGAAAATTGCAAGCCCATAACATATTGTGGAGTTCATTAAATTGGTGAATTTGAGATATCTACAATTGGATTATTCATGTTTTCTGTCTTTTTTACTTTCTCCTGCGGGCGGAATTTGATGCTCTAAAGCAGTGTTTCCCAACATTTTCTGTCTCATGTACCCCCCAAGGCCTCTCTTCAGATTAGGAGAACTCCTTCGTCACTCCAATTCTTGTTTTATTTACATGTTTTTAGCATGTTGGCCTCTGAAATCTCCTTGAAAATGTCAACCTGTACATTTAATGCACACTAAATATCAATTTTGTGCATTACAATTATTGTATATCAGAGAACAAATTTACCTCAGTTTTTAGTAAAGTGCATGACATGTTGGTAACAATTTAGTAGGATATTAAGGCCACAATATTGTTTATTCTATTAATGCCGTTTATTGTCAATGGGTTTAAAAGATGTTGGATGAACAGTGTCTGAAATAGGCTTAAAAAAACCCAGCATGTTGGAAATAGATTAATCAATGTTTCCAAGTAACCCCTGCAATGTGTTCAAGTACCCCTAGGGGTACACGTACCCCTGGTTGGGAACCACTGCTCTAAAGGGTCAGAAAAACTCTGAAAATGAGTTGAGAAAATGTTATTAATGGATGAAAAATGCAGAAAAACTGAAGTAAAACCTGTTATCATTTCTTAAAAACTGCTTCACAAGTTCCCAAAAGCTGCATCATCGAAGATGCATGAAATATATTCTTCTTTTCACACTGTAACATACAAAGTGTTATTCCTCTAAAGTGATAAACCGTTTACCAGTCGACTGTTTCACGCTCCACAAACTTATTTTGGTTTCCTGCTCTCGCCAAAACACAGACTAAACCACACACATGAAAAAAAAAACCTCAAGCAGTCGCTGTGCTTTCATCTCTAACCTTGTAACCTCGTCTGTAACCCCCGTTCAAAGACATCTCAAAGATCTGTCTTTATGACTTCCTGGCTTCATAGGAGCAGAGGAAGTACAGAGTGGCTGTGGTGGGACGCTAAGCCTTGAAAGACGGTTCTAAGGCTGAGCCATAATGAAAGATGACGTGTGAGAAGTCTTATGGATGCCAGTCATGTAGGTGTTGTGTTACAAAGTCACTTAAGTGTGGTAAGTGTGAGCACGTCGGCAAGTCTGAAGCTTTAAACACGATAACCATGATTTGAAGATATAACGCAGAGATTAGCGCTTCCTTTTAAACGTATCTATTAAAACAAAAATTTAATATTTTCAACACATGGTTAATTGATTTCGTATATCAATAATATAATCCAGCCTTTTGGGCCAGCAGGAGGAAGTATAAATGACACGTTTACACAATGACTCATGTTTTCTAACACTCAACAATAATCGCAGTTCTTTTTAATGTTATGTCCTGTACTAGATTAGAAATTGGTCATAAATTTCAAAAATCTATTAATTTTAAAGTGAAGACCTCGTTAGGACTGACACTTATTGCTTGGATATGGTCGGGTTTTCACATAATTTTGTATTTTATGTATATGTAGAAATTAGGGGTGAGTATTGGCAAGGATGTTGCAATACAATCTGTATCACGATACTTGGGTCGCGATACGATATTATCGCGATATATCGCAATATTCTACCCAGTTATTATCAAAATTAAACGTAGAGATGAAAAATCAAGTTGCTGTATATGTTCATTCAGAAGATATTCATTCAGAGGACAAATTGAGTCAAAACTATTTGCTTCATAACATCCTATTTATTATTTATTATTAGCGTTTTTACACATTTTCACTGAAAAAACAAAATGCATTGTTACACTCTGCCATCATAAAATAAAGTGCAACAAGTTTCATTTCACTGAGACTACTGTGTAGAAGTCTCAAAGTAACCATGACAACATAATGACGTCATTGTAACAACTGTAAGTGAGAATATTAAGGATAAATCAGAGTTTCTGATAATGCACAAAAATAAGAAAAATTAATTTCTCCTATTGTGTCAGTTTAAACACTGATCTGAACAGATTATATGAAAATAAAATGTGCATACATAAATATTGCAGGTATTACACACTGCCATCATAAAATCAAGTGCATCAAATAACCATTGCAACACATTGAAAGCATTGTAATCACTGAATTATTACACAACTACACAAATATTAATTAAAAAAGCAATATATATATATATATATATATTATAATTTTTTGAATTAAAAAAAATAGACTTTTTTAAATTAAATTTAAAATCGGCACCCAAAAAAAATCGCGATATATCGTGAAATCGATTTTTTTTCACACCTCAAATAGAAATGCAAACTATGGCCCAATGATGTTGAAATTACAAATTTTCCCACACAAAATCTGTGGCTCACTTGAGATCAAACTGCTCCGTATATTGACATACCTGAATAAGAGACGGGTGAATGAACATATTCAGTAGAAAGAATATCTTTAAAAACCAAGAATTCTGGAGTCGTAACAAGATATTCGTCTCTAATTTGCCTCCAAAGACAAACAAGCAGCAATGTTTTTGTAACCCCACTGTTTTGAAGTCAAAAATCAATAAATCAATCGTACTCGAAGCTTTAATTCACTCATTTGTTAGAAAAGACTGAGGGTTTGGCTCGTTGGCAGTATTACTCACATCTCTCTGTGACTGCGGTCAGCCATAAATCTAAAAAACTCATGTTTTAGGGGTTAAAAGGACAACTTTTAACATGTGAATCACCATTCAGAAACATGACACACGACAAAGTCGAAGCCCGCGGGCCACATCGGGCTCTATAGAGCATCCAAGTGAAAAAAAAGTAAAAATGAGTGAAAAAACATGAATCATTGTGTAAATGACCAACTAACTCGGATGTAAATAATCTCAACCCAATCAAATACACAAATGAATTCAATGAAACTACACAATATTTGCAGGGCTGACAGTTTTCCAGCTTATATCACATGATGGCAGTTATTTTCAACTCAATTTGTTGAAGGAACTCTCAATCTTTCTCCAATTTTTCATCAAATTAATTTGAGGAAATTATTAAAATCATTAAAATTTACCCAAATTAAATGAAATTAATAAAGACAAATATATTTGGTGAAAATAAATCAATGGTTTAGGGCCTCGGTGCATCCATTATCATGGAAAAAAGTAGAGTTTACATTCTGAAACAATAATTCTATTTAAAATCAGGCACCAACATGACACAAATGTCAAGAATTGACTCTATTTTTCACTGGAAAACTAGTGATTAAATGTGACGATGAATTGAGGATTTCATAAATAATGATTTTGGACCATGTCACACATTCATGGGATTTTTCCTGTTAAACAGGTGGCTGAGCGTTAGCAGTGTGGCTAACATTGCCTCTGCGGTGTAATCGCTCATATTTTCAACATAACCAAATAGTAGTTAACAGTATTTAACTCTATTGAACCTATTTAGTATGTTTGATACAATCTGGGGAAGTTTATGAGCCTGTAAAATAATCTAAACAGGGAAAGATGAGAAAACAGAGTTGAAATGGAAAAGTGACGCAGTAAATGGGTAAAAGCTTTTTCTTACTTTATTTCATTTCAATAATAAAACATACACAGCTGTTGTGAAAAGATTGCACTACATCAGTGGTTCCCGACCTTTTTTGGATCATGACCACAATTTGAATTTCTGAAGACTTTTTTTTCCTGGAATTCGTTTTTGGTCATGTTGGTTATACTGTATTACAAATACAGAGTAGCCAGGCATTTAATTTACTATGAACTAGATTCATATTGATCAATAGAGTATCTTCAGATTGTGTGTAAATAATAGCCTATTTTTAATCAGTAATTATTGTTTTTTTTTAATCAATTAATTGACATTTCAGGTGACCCCATTTACACTCCAGGTGACCACACATGGGGTCACAACCCCAAGGTTGAAAAGCACTTCAACAGCATGTGCAGACAAGGTTTAAAAAAAAAAAAAAAAAGGGAAAATCTCAGGCCCAAACGGTTTTCCAAGCATTGCATCCCAGCAGCTCACACAGTTTCTAGTTGACCATGTGAGGAGCTAACGTATGCTAACTACTGAAGCAAACGCAACAGAGACACAAGTACACATGAATCTAAATGTTTAAAAAACAAGTTCTGATGAACTACGATCGGGCCCGAACGTACCACGTTCCCAAGAATTCAGTCAAATGACTCGTTTCCACCGAGTAAAAAAAGTAATCGGCCCCATTCATATATTGGTATGTGTCAATGATTCGGTTCCACCAACTGTCGCAATATTTGACTCACAAATAAATGAGAAAACGACTTTAATGGAAATTGACAAAAAAAAGAGAGGTGGCCCCCTAATGGAATTGTGCGAGACATGATCGTAATCTACGTTGAATTACTTTTGAAACAATATATCACACGACTATGTTCCTATAAATTTGGAAATTAGCAAATTGATGATTTGGAAATGATGGGGGGGTGGGCCCCCGGATCCCAAATCAAAAAAAGGGCTCCAAGTATCTTATCATATTCATTCATTCATAGAGTATTTATACCAAACTGCATTCCGATCTAATGAGAATTAACTGCGGAGTAGTCATTTGAAAAATGGGGCCCCTTGGTGCTCTGTGACACGTACGAGGTAATGGACCCCATTTATATATTGGTATGTGCCAATGACTCGTTTCCACCAACCGTCATAATATTTGACTTGCAAATAAATGAGAAATCAACTTTCGTTTTTTTTTTCTTTTGGGGCTCCAAATCAACGCTCGGGATCCAAGCGTTGATGCGTACACTTCCATAGATTATAGCTACCAGAGTTCAGCCCGATCCGTTCACCAGTAACAGAGAAGTAGTGATTATTACACCACAAGAAGAAGAACAAAGTGAGGGTGTTTTGTAGCTCGGCCTAAAAAGTGGAGTTCTGGCTTTTTTTATTCACTCCATCCTTTAACAGAGGAGCTTCATTTCTTTGGGGATCAGTTTGAGAGCGGCTGTGTTCATTCCACAGACTGCACTATCCACTTTTCCCCCAAGGAAGACTTGGTCTGACAGTGTCTGCATCCTCTGGTGTACCACATTAACATTTCATCCTGATTGCCTCTGTCAAAGTCATTCATCATCATCGACTGAAAGAGCCTCCCCTGGCTGCGTGTTCCCCGCCTTTCACTCTTTCCCTTTTCTTACTTTCCATTTTATTCCTTATCTCATCACTGTCCGTCTGGCACTGGAGACAAACACATGTCTGCTCCTCTTCAAACACACTAAACATCTGAAAAAAGATGTGTAATCACAGAGATGTGCACACATGAGGATGTTTGCTCGAGGTGTTCCTTAGGTGTAACGTAATCCACCTGTCTACCTTTTCTTCTCTTTTTGCCTTCCTCTTCTGTGGATTCCCATCCATTACCAGGGTTCAGATTGACAAACAGATTACATCCAGGGGAGAATGTGATTAATGAGTTAGTCTGAATTACTCAAATCCATTTAATGGAATCGGAGACACAGAACGAGGGAGAGCAGAGCAGAGCAGAGGAGGGAGGAGGTTTTCCAGGGTTCAAATATCCAGCCATAGCTGACTGAAAGGCGACGGGAGAGAACAGGCCTCAGCTGCTGCACTCAGCGGCCTTGGACAAAAAGAAAAGGGAGGATGGGTTACGTCCTCCATTTGTTTTCCGCCCATATGACAAGCACGGGGGAGACCCTCCTCTCCTTTCCATTACGCCTCCATCTCACCCTCTTTTCATCCAGCTCAAACCTGCAATGCATTTACAGCCCTTAGAATATGTCCTTTAAAACGGGTTCTCAACCTTGGGGCCGCCAGATGCCTTCAACAAACTAAGAAGTTATTTTTAACAATTTGAGCTCATTTTTGTGCAACTACACCAAACTTGTAATATTTTAACCTATTTTCATCACTTTTTTTGCCATATTTTGGCTCCTTTTAATGCATTCTTGTTACATTACTCCCATTTCTGCCACTTTTCCATCACATTTCAATGCCATTTCTGCACATTTTTTCCACTTTCAAGACATTTTCAGCACTTATAAACCCTATCCACCACTTTTCCCACCTACCGTCGTGTATGTTGACCCATTATTGTCACATTTTAACATCGTTTTACCATATTTCATGCTTTTTTATTGTCGATTTAACCCCATTCACAATTTGTCATGGCCATTATTTGCCAGTTTAAACTAATTGTTCGTACTTTTTCTACCACATTGAATCCAATATTGACACTTTCAACCCTTTTTACCACTTATTCTGTCTGCTTTTGGCCACTGTAATTTGCAACTTTTAACCCATTTCTGGGGTTTTTAAAAATCCCATTTCACCAACTTTGTAGAATTGTTTTTCTCATAAGACTTTATTGGGTTAAAAATATTGAGATTTATATTGTATATATTGCAATTTTGAGAAAAAATATTGAGATTTTTGATTTTGATTTTGATCCCTATGTGCAGTGATGTTTCCTTTCAGCACTTATAAACCCTTTCCATTACTTTTCCCACCTAATGTTGCATATCTTGACCCATTATTATCACTTTTAACTTCTTTTCACCATATTTAATGCTTATTTCTGCCAATTTAACCACATTCACGATTTGCCATGTACATTATTTGCCAATTACATTAACCCAACCCCCCTCATTTCTGCCACTTTTAAGCCAATATTGACACTTTTAACTCGTGCGTTTTTGGCTACTATTTGCAACATTAAATCAATTTCTGTGGTTTTTAAAATCCCATGTCACCTTTTCCACCATTTTTGGTCACTTTTAACCCATTTTTTTTCTGAATAAAACAAGGATTTACATCTTTAAGATGACTATATACTATGACGCAATATTCAGATAAAAAAATAAATGTGGTTATCACAGATTCATAGAACAATGGATCATAAAAAAATCTCTCCCCTTTATCCCCCCTTATAGATGGTCCTGTCTCCACATGACTGTTCTGCAATGTTCATGTCTGTGTTCAACCACCTTCAGGTACAGTGGGGGTCCCGCTCTCTGGAACCTTTATTTTGGGGGTCGCAGGCTGAAAAAGGTTGAGAACCACTGCTTTAACCCTACACGTGTGCAGTCGTTTGCACCTTTACATGCACTAAATGACAAAGACAGCCCACAATCTGCGCTTTCCTGACAGTTAGGACCCCTAAACACTTAAGAGGATCACATTGCTCATCCGGTAACTTAAATGTAATTCCACATGCATGACATGCAATTTTGAAACAAAGCAGACAGGCTATCTTGTCAGACCACACTGTGGCTTAGTGTAATAATCAGCCTGGCTTAACCAAAATACGTCTCCAGAATAAAAAATAAATAAACGTCAAACTGCTTCATGAAACAAGAAAATGTACGATATAAATCACATGTTTTTACGATTTATCAATAAATACTTGGCAAGGTAATATTCATGATTGTTTGAAGAACTGTTTTCCTCTCTTGGAAAGAAAAAATCAAAGTTTTCTTGCTTCATAGGCAAACTTGGACTTTATGTAATTGACTTATGAGCTTAAGTACATTACACGGATCCTCCACATGAGGTCTTCTCATTGTCTATGGAGGATCTGTGGATTACCGTCTTTACCATTAAACTCTGTATGGACTAAACCTGGAACAACAACTGAAGGACAATTAGCTAAAATGCTGATAGAGTAGCTTGGTCTTAACCCAAGACCGTAGTACCAAATCTCTCCAGATTTACTTATTGTATTTTGGTAATCCAGTAAGTATAAGTTCCTTCTTAAAACCTATGGTCGATTTACTTGATTTGATTAGAAAACACGGAGTGTGTGAACCTCCACCAAACACAATACCTCCTCTTTTCCAGATATTGGAAGATCAGCGATCCTGATCTTGGTACTATGATCATTCACACTTTAAAGGCTTGGACAAAATGTAGATCCCCAATAATAGCCATACAGTAGGTTCAAATCTATGGACACGCCCATGTATTTGAAAAATCGCAATAAAATATGCAATCTGGATAAAACTGTGCAGTAATTTAGAAACCAGTCACACATAAGTGAGGGAAAGTTCATAAAGATTGGTCAATTACGAACCAAAATATATTAATGGAATCTTCCATGGCCTAAAATCTATTTTTGGTAAAAATTCTGTCAAACTCTGTCAAGAACTTTTGATGTAATCCTGCAAAACAAACAATCAAATAAATTAAAAGCTGGTTAAATTAGGAGTTCCTTGGTGGAGGTAATTAGACTGGATTAGGATGAAACCACCCATGTGTCCTTAACCTTTAGAAAGAACCAACGCAAGGATAGAAATTAGAAAACACTGGCAGGAAACACTTGATTTGCAACAGTAATCAATATTGCCCCATTGGACACCATTAGTCATGTCAACGTTCAACAGAAAATGTTTTACTCCAAAAAAATACTGAACACATGTAAAGGTAGTTTCCCAATCATGACCAAGTTCTACATTAGAGCTGGGACAACAACACAAGCTATATGCTAATCCAAGTAACGCGCCAGTGAGGGCTTTGGCTCAGGGGCGGGGCTTAAAGAGAGAGACAGGTAGACGGGAAGAGAGAGAGAGAGAGAGAGAGAGAGAGACGAGGACTTAATGCAGTCTCTGTTCCTCCAGGAGCAGATTAACTATTTTAAAAGCAAAGGTGACGTCTGTGGCGGCCTCTTTCTAACTCTAGTGAAAAGGAGAGGTGGTGTTTGTTCAAAGCGGCCAGTGAAACCAGTACAAATAGAAAGCATGGAACAAAAGGGGACGAGAGCCGTTGAGGGGAAAAAACGGGTTTGGGAGGGAAATGGTGTGTGGGACTGAAGAGGTAAAAATAAGGGACTTTTTGTTGAGGTTGGAGTAGGGGAAGCTTTACAAATGATCTCTACGAGGTGGAGTAGATAAGTGCTGCCCTGTTGGTGGGAGAAGAAGAGTGAAACGCACAGAAAAGACACACACTGGAAGTTTGGCATAAGTGTAAATATTTCATTAATTGGTGCAAAAGTAGTAAAATAAAAATAGAAACTGACAAAGGAAGTGGTTTTAAACACACACACACACACGACTCCATTGCCTTTTTATTGGAATGTAATGTTGCGTTTGTGAATTGTAATCAAACAAACACACAAAAAGTGCTATTCTCCGCGTTCCCCGCGCAGCAAACCAAACGAATCCCCCGTGTGATTTGCATAATGCATGAAATCTGTGTATAGACTGGAAATTCTCTGAAAATTACAAGAGCAATTTTCCGTTTACCCTTTGAATGGAATTAAACAACCTGTCGATGCATTTTACTAGAGGTGTAAGCAACGATTAGATTAGAATCACAATTGGTTGTTGCCAATTTGGATAATATTGGTTAATTTACAACGATTCAGTGACTTTTTAGCCAAAATAAAAATAAATCCCTGAATACTAGGTGGTACAGGTGAGCCATCATTGATTCCTGATGTTTCTTGTAAGGGAATTGTCTATAAATTAATTATGGACATAAACCAACAAGTAAACAACATTTAATGGCAAATATATTTACATTTTATTTGAATAAACTTTAGTTTAAATGAACAGGTTGTTAACTTTTCTGCTCTCATTTTCAATACTCAATACGTTTTCAATATTACGTTTACCTGACTCTTCTGCTTGTTCTTTTCAACATAAAAATAATACAATATTAACATCAAAAATGAAGTGCAAACAAGATCTGTTCAGGTTAAATGAGCAGTGGTTGAACCTGATAATTTTCATTTTAACATGATGGATATCATGAGGCTTCTGCAATGCTAATGCTAACAAGCTAAAGCTACACAGTGGATGCTGCCAGAAGGGCCTGGCTCCACAATTAGAATTTCTCCGTCTGTGCTAAAGCCAAAGTGTTTCACACACTGGACCCAAAGGTGGATTATTGATCAATTTCTCGTTCGCCGGCTTCTCCGTTTTGTTTGACTCGTGCCTTAAAACACATCCATAGAAAGTTTGCCGCGCTTAAATCCAATGTGTTATTTGAAATCATTTGAAATAGCACACAGCTTTGCAAAGCATACAGTTTGGGAAGGTTCAGCTATTTCAATATATATATATATATACACACACACTTTATCATGTTTTTTAAGCAGACTATTTATTTATTCAGGGAGTGATGGTTTGTTTTGAAAGTAATATATAAACGTTACACACTACTTGAGTAGTTTTTTACAAGGTACTTTTTTACTCTTCAACAAGTACTTATTTTTACAAGTACTTTTATTTCTACAAGTAATTATATTATTAAGTAACAGTACTTTTACTTGAGTACCGTCGTTGTTACTCTACCCACCACTTGTTATTTTATTGTATCGATACCAACGATTGTTTACCTTTTAAAATGAATTTAGCTCAATTAATGACATCCAAAAGGCCAACTAGCCGAGCACAGATCAATGTAGTTGGATCGTAAGAATATGAGTCGATTCATTGATTTAATAGATGACTCATTACACCCTTAGATTTCACACACACACACACACACACACACACACACACACACACAGGGTGAACAAGCTGCTCGTGAATGTACATGAAGGCCCTCAAGTCAACGGATCTGGCTTTCACATAGACCGTCCTTTACTCAGACAGACACACACACCAACACAATTCACCCCTGTCACACTAAAGGAGACATTCATTTGTTCATTCATTCATTCATTCACCATTCATTCATTCATACCACAGAACCAAACACTCTCCTCCAGTCTCGCTCTGGCACTAAATCCACCGTGTGGAAAAATGTGTTTGTGAAGCTGCCAGAGGAGAGGAGAGGCCTGCATGACATGACCTCAGCAAGAAACTACACACACACACACACACACACACACACACACACACACACAGTGTTCCCAATGTTCCTGGCAGCACCAGTCACCCCAGGCTGCTCCTCACACACTGATGTTCCTCTCCGTCTTTATCTTTCCCATGCGTTTCTCCCCCTCGTAGATTAAAGTTAATTAAACACCCCACTGGTTAAAGAGAATATATTTTGGTATCTTGTGAAGGTTTGATGTTTCACTGAAACCCAAATGTGTGTCCTAAAAACCAAAAGCACTGAAGATTTTATAGTCGAAATTTCATAATTTTAACTTGACATAATGTATTTTTCAAAGCAACTTTGGATTTTCTGACTTCCTACTTGAAAAAAGTGACTTTGAACGCAATCTGAAGTCGGAGCCCCTACTCTGTAAAGTCGGATAAAAACTCGATGTTGGAGATATTTCTACATGTTGCCACTGAACTCGGTTGAGATCGTAATTTTCAACTCAGAAATGCTGAATTCCGAAAAAGTCAAAAATCACTGGGTCTTAAGTCGGGAGTCGTCAGCTTTCCTTGCAAACACAGAGTTCAGGTCAAATACTGAACAAAGCACTTCAAATATTTAGGATTATCGGGACAAATTCACATTTTATAAACCTCAGACCACAGGATCATCTGACAGGATAATCTTTGAACACATAAAATATAACTCAAATAATCATAAGTTTGTCATCATTGGTCAGGAATCTTTACTTTAAACCAACCCTGGTCAATGAAATAACACAGGAGATCGAGGGGAAAATGTTTTTTCCACTTGTCTCAATATTCTGAAATCCTATTGGGCAGCATTTCCTTCCGTATTGGTAGGTGTATTGGTCAGTATTCAGTCATCATAAGTCAACTCTTCCCTCTACACCTGTAGTTATTCTTCCCAACATTCCCAATCTGTTTTCTATAATAGCTGTGGCTCCTGGTGTGAGGCAGGCTCTACCACGCCTGTCATCCTGTAGTGTAAACATTTTCTTTAGTGAATGTTCAATTTGTCTTGACTGCATTTTGCATTTTCTCTGTAACTTGTGGCATAATCTCTCCTGATAGTTCACTTCCTCTGAGCTAGCGCTAAGGGCAACGTTTCACATTAGCATAAGTATGAGGGGAAGGATATATTAACATTCTGCACGTTGCTGATGCATAATTTAGATTTGTTATTATTAGATAGCCTGAAGAAGACAATCCATCTATTTTCTATACTTATTCCTGCACTCAGGGTCACACAGGAGTCTCTGCTAGAACTCTTCTCCAGCTAACACTGGGAGTGAGACTGGACGTCGGTTGGTCAAAGGTCCAGAATAAATCCACACCTCCAGGCAGTTTAGAGGCTTCAATTAACCCAACATGGTTCTTAGATTGGTACCGGGTGAAAACCCACACTCGCAGGGAGAACATGCAAATTCCACACAGAGAGGCACATAAAACAAAAAACACACAAAGCAGCAAAAACACAAAAAATGGCAGCAAAAAAACCTAAGATATTACAGAAAAATAAACACAGACTCAAAACACACATGACAGCAAAAATACACGTAATGACAACAAAATACACAATGTAACAACAAAAATACATAAAATGTCAACACTATACAAAATAACTCTAAAAAACACACAATATTACAGACTTAAAACAAAAATAAATACAATATAAACATACACAAAAGTCCAAAAACACTTGAAATGACAACAAAAATATACAAAATAACTTCAAAAACATACAAAATCTATGTAAACACACAAAGCAACAACATTCTTTACAAAATGAGCAGAAAATCAGACTAAACTCTTTGTTCTTTCCTGTGTTAATGCTCAGATTAGGTCATTATTCTAAATGCTGATATGAATGTTGATCATATGACCTTCGGATCACATTTTTGTGGCTTCGCTGTGATAAAAATTGCCCATCACTGCTTTAGAACAATGAACTGAAGTCTTGCTCCAATAACGTGGTCATAAAATCCCTCTTTAGTCAAAGTCACTATTATTTTTCATTCTAAGAATCCAGGACACTTCAGGTGAGCCTAATGTTGAGCTGAGATGACGGGCTGTCATGCTAAGGCACAGAGTAAATTATAGATGTCCTGTACGCCCCCTTCCCCAACCACTCCTCCTCGTGCTCTTTGTCTCTCAAAATGTGATGAGTTTGGAAACGCAAGAAGCAGCTTTGGGTTTGAAACTGTATCCGTCTCCCGGGCTTTGAGCCATTTTGATGAATTTGCATCTTAACAACCTTTCTGAGTAATTGAAAAAGTGGTGTCGGAGCCCAAAGTCTTGATCTCTGATATGGTAATTACCTTCCATTTATGCAACAGACTTATCCTAAGAGTAGTCCTGAGATCTAGAGGCAGCAGCTGCCTTTGAGGAGAGAACTGGCGTATAATGACCTGCATGTGCCTGCGTCGTCTGAGCAGCTATCAAACTGCATTTGGCCGAGCATTTTCATCTGTGGTTGACATCCCTGATTATAAGATCCAGTAAAGTTGTCTAATCTTCCAACGGGAGAGCCGAGCCAAAGAAATGAAAAGAACCAAGGAAGGATGGGGATGGGGGGACCTTTTATGTGGCTTTAGCCTAAAGAAAATGAGTTCCATAAGCAAAGTGTGCAGCGTACAGTACATGCAATACTAGAATCTAAGCTTTGATGATGCCACTGGGATGGTGTGCTTGTTATTATGGGTGTCCATATGAAGTCTGTTTCCACACACACAAACGGTGCTTCTTTCTTTAAAAAGCTGAAGACAAAAGTTTATAATTGGTGTTTTTCGCCATTAAGCTCCAAACGCACCAATTATGAACTTTTGGTTATAATTAGTGTGACAGTCGTTTAAAGTCACTAGAGCTGCTGTTTCTTTGGGGTTTTTTTTTTTTCACAGTTTCAAAGTAGAGAAGCAGATCAAAAAAAAAGTGCAACTTTCATCCAATCTAGAATCCCACTGCTGGTAAAGTGTAAATAAGTGAACCAATCACAGAGCAACAGTTGGAAATGTAGCAATGACTCATTATCTGCAAGCTTCAGGTCATTCATGTATACAGTGTAGGGGCTACGATTTCAGAACTCACTTCCTGAAACTGGAAATGGCAATATTCCAGCAAGTTCTTATGTGTCTTATTTTTTTAATAACGAATACAGTGCGAAAGTATGTATTCATATAGTGGGACCTTAAGTAGAGTTGTCAATTATGGCCAAATGAGTGTGTTTGAAGGTTGGATGTACAAAGAGGTGTACATACTCTGTACTCTGTAGTGTTATAAAGGGGTTTATTTGTGGGTGAAAAGTAAAATAGCGTGTGCGATTTCCCTGGTTTAATTCTATGGGACATTGAACATGATAAATTGATGAAGTTTGCACCAATGCGGTGGTTTAAGTAAAATCTGATCAAAGACATACATTTGTACAAATGTATTTATTTAGCATTTAACATCTCTTTGTGAAGGGGTGCTTATCATCCAAGGTTAGTAATTAATATACAAACAGATGTAACTTAGCGAGCAGACTGAGAATAACTTCATCTATAAATTATGTGTGTGGCTCATACTTCAGAGGAAACATGGACGTGCATCAGCCGTGCGCATGCATGCACTCAGTGTCTCACATCAGGTTGCAATGCGTGTGTCTCACGCCCAATGTGTGAGACTTGAGAGCTTTGCTAGTATGTCAGTGTGAGTGCGGCTGCTCAGACACCCCTCCCCCCTCTCCGGTCTAACCCTCTATCCGGTGTAACCCGCATTGATTCAACTGTGATTTCAAAATAAAATGAAAATAAACTATTTCGCAACACCAAATAAGTCCAAAATAATGGACGCTATCCACACGCTGGTATATGCTCCACATACACACACACGGTCCTGTGATTAATACATATAGGTGGTGCGCTAGCGCCCCCTCACAGTGAGGTCAAAAGCTGAATAGGTTTTATTTCTGTAAAATGTCCAGGCTAATCTGCGTTAAAATAAAATTTCAATAAACGCCAAATAAAATAAAAAATAACAAATGCACACACAGATGCATTCAACTGAGGAGAAATTCATTCCACAAACACATACACGCAGAACTTTCTTGATTTATTAGATGAATATGTTAAGATTTCACTTATTCAGGAAATTTACTTTGATCTCCTGACATAAATTTCTTGAAGAACAGTTGTCTGAATAAATGAAACCTTAACATATTATTCAAAAGCTTGCTGGAATTGATAGGCCGCAGAAAACATCAAAGCGATTAGCAGACGCCTCTGAAGAAGACTGGCAGTGGACAGTCGAAACATGTCAGGAGATCAAAATAAATTTTCTGAAGAACAGTTGTCGGAATAAATGAAACCATAACATAACATAAAACCAAGCAAAAATAGAATGTTTTTCGGAAAATAATCACATTTGTTTATTTAAAATTAAGCAAAAGTTCTTAAAAACAGAATAATTTACACACAAATGCTAATTAGAACAAACAAACAAACTCTTTGTTCTTTCCTGTATTAATGCTCAGATGAAAGAAATTACAAGATGACTAAAAATACTCAAAAAATATTACAAAAAACTGCACAAAGACAAAAAACACAAAAATATACGAATGTATATTAGAAACACAGAAAAACTAAACAAAAGTTGCAGAATGTAACTTTATGAAAACATTTTACGTACTTAAATGCATATATTGAATGAATTTAAACTGTAAAAAATGAGGGCTTTTTTTTTTTTTAACAATATTTAGCCATGAATCAGTTCTACAGTATTTCTCATTGACGAGTCAGTACTGCTACTAATTAACTGGTGAAAAAGGAGGAACAAAGACGAGAAAGGGAATGAGGTAAATGATCCACGTCACCTTTGATGCTCTCATTTTCTGATTAATCGTCTTTATGTTCAGAAGATAAACTATTAGCATTAGTTTCATCAGCGTTTGGCTCTGATTGAAGAGTAGAGGTAACCAAGAGGCTAAAAGACTCATAAAAAGCTCTGAGGATGAATCATAGAAGTAGGCTTTTACTTACTAAAAATTTTTTTTTTTTTTTTTTGAATTGATGTTTTTTGTGTCCTGTGCAATGTCACTGCTAATTGCATTCAGGCCATTATCCATGGATATACATGTAAGTCTTCCACTAAGTCCTAATCAATACAGAGTTTGTTAAAGAGCGACTAATGTTGATGGCTCCACTAACGACCTCGCTGTGGATCTGACAGCTGAAGACACCCAGCACACCCAGCACACTGCGATCAATACGCACTCATACTGCCTCTCACCATCTGTCCCACTTTTTTTTTTTTTTCCAATCTTCTCTCCCCTTTCACTCAGGTCCTTTCAGCACCAGATCATCTAAAACAGTCATAGGCAACAGGCGGTCCAGGGACCACATGAGGCCCTCGGTGGAATTTCGTGTGGCTCCCAAAGTAAACATACGAAATGACTAAAAAATATATTATAAAATATTAAAGAAATATACACAAAAGGACAACGAAAACAAGACAACTACAAATACAAAAAAGTACTCAAAAAACTAAAATATTACAGATAAATATATAAAAGGTCAAAAATAAAAACAAATATATATAACTACAAAAAATACTGAACTGAAATGACTGAAAAACATTACAAAATTACAGAAAAATATACAAAAGGCCAACAAAAAAAACAACTATATAACTAAAACAGGAATACACAAGATGACAATGAAAATACACAAAATTAAGCAAAACAACAATAAATACACAAAAATGACTTGGAAAAACAGAAAAAATTACAAAAAAATACACAAAAAGACAACAAAAATAACAAATGTATATAACTACAACGGAATGAATGCACAAAAATGACTTGGAAAAATATTTTTAAAATTACAGAAAGGTACACAAAAGGCCAACGAAAGTAACAGAAATGTATGCAACTACAACAAAAATACACAAAATGACAATTAAAAACAAGAAAAATTAAGAGATGACAAAAATGACACAAATGACTAAAGAATTACAGAAAAAGAACAAAGACAACAAATATATACATTTACAACAGAAACACACAAATTTAAGCAATAGTTGCACAAGACAACTAAATTACTTTTTTTTAAAAAAAGAGGAAAATTTACAAAATTCCAACAGAAATAATCAAAATTACTCTTAAAACACACAAGACAATTACAAAAATAACAGAAAAGTAAATAAAACCACAAAACAAATCCACAAAATGACTCAAAAGCAAACAAAAACTCTTTGTTCTTTCCCGTATTAATGCACAGATAATGTAAATGCTGATATTGAATGTTGAGAATCACGTACTATCACATGTTTGTGGCCCCCACAGTGATAGAAGTTGCCCATTTCTGATCAAGAAGATGCTATAGCTCAATGTCTCTTTCAACTACTAAGTCATCTCTCGCTCTCTCTCTCTCTCTCTCTCTCTCTCTCTCTGTGTCTCTCTCTCTCTCTCTCTCTCTAGCACTGAATATTTTCTCTATACATCTTCTCCTCCTTTTCCACCCTTTCCCGACTCTCTTTCTGCCTCAACCAACAGCCTCATTGTCCCCCGGGTCAGGGTGAACAATGTGGGCCCACATGGGGCCCCTGACGCGATCCCAGCCAGGAAGGCATGAAGGCAGGGAGCAGCGTAGAGCAGAGCAGCGTAGAGCAGCCATAACTCAACGTTTGTGGGATAAAGGGAAGCCTCACACATGGCTGACTATGTGGGTCAGACTGAGATCATTGGGTAAAACAGGAGGGCCAACAACTGGCACCAGGGTCCCCCACTGCGTCCATGTATACGTGTGAATGAGTGAGTGGATGAGTGAACGAGTGTGTCGTGTAACCCCCTAACACCCGCACACTATGGGAAACCTGCTCGTCCCTCTGTCCTCTGTCCTAACGTGCACTTCCCTCCACCCTAATCCACTACGTGAGGAGCGCACCCCAAAGCCTTTGTAACCAATGGAGACAAAACAGGGGGTGCTTTTGGGGGGCCACCAATTAGTCCACCCACATGGGGTGACATAGTTGATCAATGGAGAGAACCCCAACCCGTCCACGCATATAATCCCAGGCTTCTCTTTGCTTCCCTGCACTGTCACAGCCACCCACACTCAACCTGGGTTTCAGTATCTTCCAAAAACAAAAACAGGAAGTCACTTTGGCCACGATTACATGAGAGCTTTAATTCAAAATAATAGTAAATAATAAAAAAAACTGTATGATATTGAGTTTTCTATTTTGGCGATATAGAAAATTATAATATCGCCTATATCGATATATATTTTTGTAGCTTATTTTGTATCAAAATACTTGTTTTAGGAGTCGCTGCTTTTGCTACTTTTCAGAACAGCATAAAAAGCTGAGTTAGATGGATTACTGAGTGCGTCCTAACCCAGATCTACCACTAATCAAGCCTCACTCACATGTGCTGCCCCCTATAGGAGAAAAAGCCTAAAGTTGCACGGATTGTACAACTGTTTGTTAATAAATGTGCCTGTGTGGCATTTTAAATCAGCTCATTTAAAATAGAATTGTCTTTCTGGTCAGACTTCATATGAATTAAAATTATTAAGGTTTATATCGTTTATCGCCATTTTGAGAAAAAACTTGATATGAGTTTTGGTCCATATCGCCCAGCCCTACACATACATATTTAATATAATGAATGTATAAGACCACATGATCACATGAGCTCTGATTAGATTTTTTCCTATGTGACGAAATTGTAGTTTAGTTTTTATGTAAAAATATCAATATGATCTATCACAGCTTCCAAAAAAAAAACCAGGAAGTCACTTTGGCCATGTTTACATGAGAGCTTTAATTCCTCTTTAATTCAGAATAAAAATTAAATCCTCTTTAAACTGACCTTGTAAACACCCAATTCCAAATGAAAATGGCCATTCCAAAATAAACTTAAATCTGAGGTAATTGGCTGGTTTATTCAAATTTCAATTCCGAATTGAATAATTCCTAAAACTAGCAAATCCGGCCCATGAATCACTGTGTAAATAAAACTCAACAATATTTGCAGGAACTCACAGTTTTCACAGTGCTTACTGTATATCGCACGATTGCAGTCATTTTTAATGTTAAACTGTTGAAAAAAACTCAATTCTTACAAAATCCTCAAATTTTCCTCAAATTATGACATAATTTCCCTTAATTAAATAGAAATTGGTCACAAAATGTAGGAAATTTGAAGAGAAAATCCTGTTGGGACTGATATATGTCAGTTATTGTTTGGATATGATACGCAGAAGTGCAAAATATGGCACAATAATGTTGTGATCCAACTGGTCCGTATTTGGCCCTCGAACTAAAAAAGGTTTGACGCCCCTGCTGTAGATGGAAGTAGAGCAGCCGTTGCATTAACCGCTAGCTTTGATTGGCCAAAGTACGTCTTCTATCTCTATTCTCATAAAGCACAATACTTCAATTCCAAATGATTTAATTCCTTTGTCAATAAACATAAGACAGAACCAGTTCTTTTCACTGGGAGCTCATCCCATGACTGGGATGGATTCTGGAAAAGGGAAAGTTTTTCCCCATCAATCACAGAGTGACACAAGCAACAAAAGCAACTTGGAATCCATTACCAAAACAAACAAAGACATAGCAGGAGAGTCTGTGGCCCCAAAACCCCGAGTCTGGGGGACAGGCTGTGTAAACCAACGTAGTGATTGAGTAGAAACAGGAGGAACGTACACATGTCAGAGTGACGAGACGGCTCCACACTACCATTACCACAACAATTACTGATATTAACCATTGATTATTAGGATGGCATTCAATTCTAAAAGCAATAAATAAATGGCTTTGGAAGATGTCAACTGTCTGTCAAAATTATGATAATAAAAGAATATAGTTCAACTTAAGTTTCATGTATGTACTTTAGATAAATTAAGACAATAAATCAAGAAGCAAAGATTTAAAAATACAGTAATTAAGTAAATCTTAATAATAATAATTAATATTATTAGTGTAAAGGACTTAAAAACTCCAAACTGAACCCAAACACGTCAGAGTGACGAGATGTCTCTGTAGTACCATTACCACAACAATAAGAAATACAGCCCATTGCTTATTAGGATTGCATTCAATTAAAAAGCAATAAATAAATGGCTAATGCTGTTCATATTAATAACTGAAATGACCAAAATATTTTTAATAACTGTTGTCATGAGTAGAAAATATGACTTTTTTTGTCAATAAATTCAATTCAATTACAGGTTAAAGTCTGATTTTGATGCATCCAACTGTCTGTCCATCAATTAAACTAATACAAATAATAGTATGTACTTTAACTTTTAACACAGGTATTAAAACAATAATTCAAGAAGAAAATGAACTGTAATTAAGTAAAGCTTAATAATGAATATTTAATGTAAAGGACTTGAAAAACTGTCAATACTTTTCATTTCCACTTCAATAAGCGCTACAACCCATTCCTTATTAGGACTGCATTCAATTAAAAAGCCAAAAAAATGTGGCTTTGAAGGCACATCAAATGCTGTTCATCTTAATAAACGATATGATTTCACTGCCATGTTTTTCATAACTGCCGTCATGAGTAGAAAAAGGCTTTTATGTCGATATATATCTAGAAGTGAAAATAAGGTTTTAATTCAGAGGACAAACCATCAATGAAACCAATAAAAACAATAATATCATAAACAGAATATAGTTAAACTTTAGCAAATGTTTGCACTTAATTATACATTCATGCACAGAAATGAAAACAGTAAATTACAAATGAAATAAACTGATTACGAAAATAAATTAAGCTAATCTCGATAATAATAACTAGTGTTTTTTTTTTTTTTTTAATAAAAGGCATCAATGGAGTTTAATATTAAGAACATGCAATCTTCACCATTACCACAGTTACATTTTTTTTTTTAATTCAGCAATAATTATTCAGAATAAAATAATTCAGAATTAAAGTATTCTGCTTTGTGTTTACATGGAAATAGTCATTCCAAATGGAGGTTTACATGGAAAACACGTTTATTTACCTTAATTTATTAGGAAGAGTTCTGATTGGACGTTTTCACATGTACTGGGAAAAAAAAACAAAAAACAAACCTTTTCTTTTCGGCTACAACATAGAACAGTTATGCTCAACCTTGGGGTCGGGACCCCTTTTTGGGAGTCCCCAGATGCTTTTAAGAAACCAATGACATTTTCTGAACAATTTCAGCACATTTTTGCTTATTTTTTACCATTTTTCCCTAACTCCGGTAAACTTGCCATATTTGAATCTATTTTCATCACTTTTTTTGCCACATTTTGGCTCCTTTTAATGCATTTTTGCTACGTTACTCCCATTTTTGCCACTTCTCTATCAAATTTAATTGCCTTTTCTGCACATTTTTTCCTCTTTAAAGACATTTTCGACACTTATGAACTCTTTCAACCACTTTTCCCACCTAATATCCCATATGTTGACCCATTATAAGTACTATTTTCACTTTTATTTTGATTGTAGACACTTATTTGGGGTTGAAGCTTAATTTGGAAAAGCTTTTTTTATCCAGCATTGGGTGTTTACAAGGTGATTTTGAATTTTGATTCTGAATTAAAGGGGAATTAAAGCTCTCGCGTAAACGTGGCCATTGAAAGTTTTCCAGGAGCTTCTTGCACTGAAGCCAAGGAGCACACCTACTGTGGGATTAACCTCCTCACCTATCAGCGGTTAATGAGAGCTTATATTAAGGACGTTAGGACGGAGGTTTGGTGCCGAGGGCGGGAAGAGGAAGCCAGCGTAGGATATTTGTGACTAACGTCTGCAGAGCTGACGAGCTACGACAGGTGAAGCTTACACAGCGACCTCACGAGCTTCTCAAGCAACTGGTGACAAATATAACTCAGCCCTGCACAACTTTGTGAGCTAATCGTAGGAGACGGCGTGCCAGATCATTTCCACAATACACTTTAATACGCTACGTATCCACTAATTGCTTCCTGAAATGGAAAACACAATATTGGCTTTTTTTGTTTCTTTTAAGTTCTTCTCATTTCTTTTTTAAACAAAATCTAGAGGAAATTGCAAACCGACATTGAACATGTTCATAGAAAATTTTTCAATTTAATTTATATAGGGCCAATTACAACAGTCATCCCGTAGCACTTATCAAAATATAAAATTCTTAAGAAAAAAGCCCAACAATTCCACAATTTTTCCATGTAAACAAGTGACAAGTGGGAAAAGGAATATATAATCAAACAAATGTAATTGTTACGTTAGTCCAGTGGTTTCCAAACTTTTTCATGTTTCAGTTAAATCACCCTAGCATGCCCCACCCACCCATGGACCAATGGATTAATTGATTGTTCGAAAAAATATTCGTTTGAAAAATAATGGTTTGACACAGCTCTAAAAGACACGGAAAATACAAAATACAGCAAAATACCACAAAATGTGACAAAATATGACAAAATTCACCTCCAGAAATGGAAATAGTTTTATGACACCTACTCCCCGACATATTCTGGAACATTATCACATATTTACAAGGAACATTTCATGGTAAAACGGGCAAATACAGCTGAGAAATATAAAATGTATTACAATAATTAACTTTGGTAACCATATTAAGACTGTTTGGCCAGTAATTACGCATGATTACGGAAAGCCGATGAAAATAAAAGCTAAACTGAAAAAGGAAAACTGACGTTGAAATGGAATATTCTGAAAAAGTAATTTGTAAACATTTTAAATGGAAAACCAAACCATCTATATTCGATGATCTGACATTACACCAGTCAGCAGCAGTAGTAATAGTGATTTTTCTAGTTTCAGGATGAGAATGTGGGGACTATTTCTTCAAATCCACACTTTCACTGAGGTGAAGGCTGATGAATGAACTGCTTCATGTTCCCTCTGAGCAGTGGAGGAAGAACAGGGCACGCAGTAAACAGCACTTAGAAATAACTTCACCTGTCGCAGCTCAGCTTGAACCCAAACAATGGGACTAAACTAAGTCTGACACATTATATTTTGGATGAGTTCATAACCTCGCGATGGAAGAAAAACACAACCAAAGCCTGAAATAAAAGGCGACAGGATGCATTAGGTCCCTGAGTGTTCTGTGCAGGTATGAACCCGTTCACCCATTATTCACCGCTGTCAGCAGACATACCTGCTAATGGTGCAGGTGACTCACACAGTCTGACACCTTTCCAACCACGTGGAAAATCCCACTTTAAAAAAAACTAAAAGAGCTTATAACAGCTAAAACCTACAAATTAAAGTAATTCTAAATTAGATATGTTTTAATTTTTTTTAATTTAATCTTTTTTTGTATGCTATTGTTTCTATTTTGTGTGTTTTTAATGTCAATTTGTATTTTTTTTCTTTCATTTTTGCATATTCTTCTTCCTCTTTTGTGTTTTTGTTGCCATTTTGTTTGTTTTGGGAATTATTTTGTGTGTTTTTGCAAGCATTTTCTGTGTTTTTTGTTGCCATTTTTGTGTCTTATTATGTTTTTTGCATATTCTCATTACTTTTTGTGCATTTTTGGGAGTTATTTAATGTTTTTTTTGTTGTTTTGTATCATTTTGGAGTCCTTTTTTTAGCAATATTCTGTCATTTGTGTGTTGTTGGATTTATTTTTGTGCATTTACTTTGTAAGCCACCTCAAATTAGATTGAGGGCCGCATGTGGCCCCCTGGCCGCCAGTTGCTCATGTTTGATCTAAATCATCATCACTCCCGTGTAAGATAACCTTGGCCTCGGATTAGGAAGTTACCACAGGAGTCTACTGGTCTTCATTCTCTTGTTTATATATTACATATTCATCTATTGATTAGTGTCTTTGAGTCTTGAAGAGTCCTGATTCAATTTCATGTTTCCCTGCAAAGCCACTGCACATCTAACATCTTTATATTGTGGCTTGATTGGAAAAGACAAGACTCAGCTTTTCCCTGACCTAGAAAACAAAAGAGCAGATCAGCAGCATGCAATAAATAGACGGACCATAAGTAGAACTGTAAATAAAAACCAAGTCAATAATTAGGAAGATAATGACTGTGGACACGTCGGCTCATTAGCAGAATGAGAGAAATCCTCTCATTGTCCAGAGTTCCTTTTCCTGCTGAATAAACAGTTTGGTCTGTTGAGCTCCTTCACTTCTAATGAAGCCTCCTTTCTCTCTGCTGTCTCTATCAATTCTCCTTTCTGCTTTCTTTGCACCTCACTGCTCCGTCTGTTTCTCTGCACCTCCTTCTGCTTCTGTTCCTCCTCCTACCCTCGTCTTTAACTCGCCTTTCTCAGGCTCCATTAAAGCTACAGTAACTAAACAGCCTGTCACATTCCATCCAGTCGTCCCACTGAGTGACTACGACTCTCACTGAAACAACCGCACTTTGAAGAAAACTGCTTTAGCCGCTATTAGCATATGAACGCTAGCTGGACAGGGTTTTTTAATGGAGTATGAGGAAAGTTCTGTGTGCCGGTTGTCCCTGTGTTGCTGCATCTGTTTGGCTTGTTTTCCCATCAGTGCAATATTGACTTAGCCAAGGGTCAACGGACCAGTTGTGACACTTTCTTTGGGCACACGTGAGCTCACAGCGGGGGGCGGGGGGGGCACCCAAGTACAGAGAACACAAAGCATGAAATAAAAACTTTGATCTATTTACACACAAAACGTGCACACACCTTTACTGCAAAAGTGCCACATCAGAAGCAAACCGTAACTCATATTTTACCTGCCTTCACCTCAGAAACACTGAAATATAAACAGGTAGACGCTCTGAGTTCCCCATTTACCAATACATGTACCTTTTTCTATTTTGTTTTGGCTTTCAAACTTCCCGAAATCAAGTCAAACATGCTTAAACGGTTAATTAAGTTAACTTGTGTTTTTTTCCATTCACCTGCAAATTTACCCGTTTCCATTTTGTTTTTGTTTTCGTCATTAAAGACTTTTAAACTTCCCGTAATCATAACAAACATGCTTAAACGGTTAATTAAGACAACTTATTTCTTTACTCCATTTGTGCCGAATGCACACGTTAAAATCAAGCAAGATCATGGCCTGGATTTTTTTATCCCATTTACAGTATGCATACATTTAACCTTTTCTGTTTTGTTTCCGTTTTCTTCATTGAAGGCTTTTAAATTTCCCGAAATCCAGTCAAACATGTGTAGACTTGAGTTAACGTATTTCTTTGCTTTATTTGTGCAAAATGCACACGCTAAAACCACGCAACATTTTGCGCAAGATTTGACGTCTGTTCATTTGCTGAAGTTGCTATGCATTAGGCCACCCTTTTTGCAGTGAAAAAGTGCATGTAAATGCTTAATATTTTCCCAAAATATGTCCCTGAGGGCTTAATAAGTGTCATATAGCTATTAGAACCCGACCGATTAATCGTTGAGCCAATTAATAGTCCGGTCAATTCATCGATTAATCAACATAGGGCAGCTGTGGCTAAAATAGTAGCTTACCACCACTAAGTGTGGAGTGAAAGAATAATGCCATGTAAAGCACTTTGAGTGACTAAAAAATGACATATATATATTTAATGCATCATCGGTTAGTATGTAACTGTACATCTGAATAACTCAAAATGCTCCCATTACATTATGCAACTATTAGACCCATGATCACCATTAATATTAGACTACTTTTGAAAAGGTTTCATCTAATGTATTTTTTATGAGTAATTTTATGCATTGTATGTTTTAAAAACTGCTACATTGTTAATTAAAATTACATTTGCAAACACCCAGTGGCTGCAGATGAACCTTATGAAAAACTAGAAATGACATATTGATATTGCTCAAGATGTTTTTTTCTTTCTTTCACATATCGGCTGATTTATCGATTATCAGGCAATTTATCGGCATCGGCCAATTTATCGGCCTTTTAAATATTGGTATCGGCCCCAAAAATCACGAATTGGTTGGGCTTTAATAGCTATTTCCATTTCAGAATGTGAACATTATATCTATATCCAGTTATATTTCCTTCTCTTTGACCAACCTTTTAATGTAAAATAACTTTATCTACATGCATGATTTTTTTCTCAAAACCTGAATGTGAGTATATTTCCTGTCATAACGTCATTTCTGCTTGATTTTGTTTAAAAAAAAAAAAAAAAAAAAAAAAGACATTAAAATAACAATAGTATAGCCGTTTCCATTTGAGGAAGTAAATTTTGTATTTCACGTCCATTTTAGAGCCTAAACACGATTCTTACAGAAGCAGAAAACTGAATCCTTCTTTTTTTGTTTTCACAAAACCTCTGATTAATTATGACAGAATCTAAATAAAAAACATCCCTTATGTTGAGACCTAAGCATTGGTCTTTTAACTGTGAAAAAGCCATGAGCAGCAGATGTTAAATGAAACTCATCGTAGAACACATCCAACACAGAAACGGTAACAGAAGCTACTGCTACTACAATTTTACATCTTGTTTTATCACGTCTCACTGAAGGAACTCCCTTTTACACGAGTAATGTTTCCTAATTTAGCTGCAGGCAGGTGGATGATATAATCTCCACCATCTTTGCCCCTGAAGGAACAAGAGAAGCGATCTCGTGCCTTTAAACCAGCAGCTGGAATGATTAAATCAGAGCGGAGGGAAATATCATATGAGTTGCCCAGCGACCCTGCACAAGTTCACTTTTCTAATCTATGCATTTGATCTGTTTAGGGAGGAGGAAGTTGGGCTGAATGGATCTTTGTTATCAGCAGCTATAGCTCACAGCCTGCAGCATGGGTGGGCAGGAAGCTCAGGTGCTTCCATCCAGTGCTGCTGATAGTGGAACAGGACAAATGTGACCTAAAGGAAACAATCAATGCACATAGGGCTGGGCGATATGGAGCAAAATTCAGATCTGGGTATTTTTTTCTCAAAATGGCGATATACGATATAAATCTCAAGATTTCTAACCCAATAAAGTCTCATTAAAAAGACAATCCTACAAAGGTGGTGAAATGAGTTTTTAAAAACCACAAATTGGTTAAAAGTTGCAAATGTGGCCAAAAACGATCAGAAAAAGTGATAAAAAAGGCAGAAATAAAAGTAGGAACAATTAAAACTTGCAAATAATAGACATGACAACCACAACAATCCATAAAGTCGTCAAAATGATGGTCTATTAGTCTATGAATCTGTGATAATCATATTTATTTATTTATCTAAATATCCACTGTTATCCAGGAAGTTTATTTATTATTTTCACCATAGTATATAGTCATCTTAAAGATGTAAATCCGTGTTTTAATCAGAAATAAAATGGGTTAAAAGCGACTAAAAACAGTGGAAAAGGTGGTGAAATGGGATTTTAAAAACCACAGAAATTGGTTAAAAGTTGCAAATTAGAGTGGGCAAAAACAGAGAAAAAGTGGTAAAAAGGGTTCAAAGTGTCAGTATTGGAACAATTTGTTTAAACTGGTAAATAATTGGCATGACAAATCATGAATGTAGTTAAATTGGCCAAAATAAGCATAAAATATGGTGAAAAAAGGTAAAAAAGTGATGATAATGGGTCAACATATGCAACATTAGGTAGAAAAAGTGGTGGAAAGGGTTTAAAAGTGCTGAAAATATCTTGAAAATGGAAAAAATGTGCGGAAAAGGCATTGAAATAGAGGTTAAAATATGACAAGTTTGGTATAGTTACAGAAAAAGAGTAAAAAGTAATTAAAAAAAAATATTCCTAGTTTATTGAAGGTATCTGGCGACCCCCTCCCAATGTCTTGCGAACCCAAATGGGGTCCCGACCCCAAGGTTGAGAACCCCTGGTCTAATGGCAAAAATAAGCGTGAAATATGGTGAAAAAAGGTTAAAAGGGACAATATTGGTTCAACATAAGTGATATTGGGTGGAAAAAGTGGTGGAAAGGGTTTAAGTGCAGAAAAGGCATTGAAATTTGATGCACAAGTGACAGAAATAGGACTGATGTTACAAAAATGCATTAAAAGATGCAAAAATATGGCAAGAAAATAGGTTAAAATATTGTGGAGTGGCAGAAAAAGGGTAAAAATGAGCAAAAACCGGCTCAAATTGCTCAAAACCTTTGTCCTAAAACAAGTTATTTTAATACAAAATAAGCTACAAAATAATATGGTTATAAACTATATTGTAATTTTCTATATTGCCAATATCGAAATCTCAATATATCTTGAATCTCAATATATTGCCCAGGCCGAGTAGCACAACCTGTTATCGGATCAAAATTGCCAAAAATCTGCAGGGAAAAATCCACCATGACTCAGCGCTGGTGGATGTGTCGCTCTCATGTTCACAATAATGAACAAATTGTAATTGAAAGACATTTTGAAGAACAGATGGTGAGTCGACATGTTGTAACTACGCAGCAATATTGTAGCGTACCTAGTTTTAATGCTCCCAGTCGCGCTGTGGGTAATAACGCTGCCAGAAACAATAAACTCACAGAAATCCAGGTTTTCGTATGACGTTTATGAGCTTTTTCTTCTTCTCTCATCATGAGCAAAGCATTAATTTGATTATATTCTACAGCAGCACTTTTACAGGGCCGTGAATATAAACGCTCAATCTAGGTTAATTTAGTTTTATCACACGACATGGAAAGTGTACAGATGTTTTGATTTAGGGCGAATTTAATTCACTGCTAAATTGTTTCTTGGCACACGCAGTAACCTGATCTCATCACGCACCATAGAAAAAGACCAATTTAGCCATAAAACAAAGGAAGTACTGTACTGTAGCTTAGATTTACTCGGTGAATATGCCAGAAACGTTGAGCAACAACATTTTCACCTTTATTTCCCTTAGAACAATGCAAACACTACATCTCTTTATTAATATTATATTGATTTTTATTACTTATAATATACAATGTCATTCTTGGAACTATATCTATAGCTGTAATAATTCCATTACTGTTATTTGTTAATAATTAATTAGCAAGTTAAATCACAAATCGTGATGAAGGTGAATAAATCAAGGATTCAAAAATAATTTGTCATTATGTAAATAACTAAATAAAGTTTCCCGTTAAGCCCTTAAAGAATAACAGTAGAAAAGAATAAAAATAGTAAAACCAATGAAAACATAAACAAATAATTTATACTAAAATAATACAAATACACAATAATATATAAAACAAAAGAACCTGTTGTAATGTGTCCTTTACTATTGTATTGTATGTTTATTCAATAAATCCATCGGTTAATAATATAGAAATGTATATTACCACTATAAATATGATATAACAATTATTTATTAGCATTATACTTTTTGTAATGATGTATAATTACATACTGTTTATTGGTTATATATCAATGCATATTATTGAATATTAAATCCATTCATTATTACTGCAATGAATCATAGGGTGATAAAAGGGCGGGGCTTGAAGTTTAAACTTCTTCCTGCTCCTTTTTTTTTAATTATCTTTTTCCATGTTCTCTTTGTTTTTGTTTATTTGGTATTTTTTCAGTGCTATTCTGTGTTTTTGTGCAAGCTACAATATCAACTTCAGCGTAATAATTCTATTTTATTCTATTTGTTCTGTTTCACCTTGAAATTTACGCCCAGAAAGAACTCATAAGGAGCGATCAGTAGATGCCTCTGGGGAAGACTGACAGTCAAAACATGTCAGGAGATCAAAGTAAAATTCCTGATAAAGGTTGTTTGAATAAATGAATCCTTAACATATCATATCAACATGTAAAAAGTGCAAAATGTATTTTTTTCAACTGTAAAAACAGCAGAAAAGTGACTGTTTTGGGAACTCAGCAGTGGATGAGCAACAACAATTTATAAAACGTTAATCTTCCCCGGCAGCTTAAAAGACAAAGATTAACCAGAAAATGTTGAGAAGCTAAAAACAAAAGCAACAGAGGGACTGAATTGTCAGAATTCCTCTACAAACAGAATGGTAACGGAGAGAGCCTGAATGTGCGTTTGTGGACGTGTTTACGACATCTGAGAGCAAACATCCTTTTGCACCGAGCTGCGTCTTTGCAGGTAATTTAATGCACGCTGTCTAGGATTTCCAGATAACGTCTCTTATTGCGTTAAAAGCCTGACAGAAGGTTCTTATCTTCTGCACATATTTGTTCTCCAGACTCTAGCGTGCAAACCCCACCCCCACCCCCAGTGCTGGATAACGTTGCATCATCTGTCAGGTAATAAAATACACACTATTTGTTCAATTGTGTTTCCTGTCTTTGTGCATTTGAGTGATAGCTATCAGTTAAAAGTGTAACCAAAGCCTCTTCACCCCCCCTCACCCCCCCTCCTTCGACTCCATTCAACACACGGACAGTATCTTTGTTTACTCCAAGCATATGGTAGACCCACTGTAGTCAGCTGAAGGTGTTTCCCTTTATTACACCGCTCCTCGCACCACATCATGTGTAAAACTCATGATAGCACAGCCCTCATGATGAAGATAAAACCAGAATTAAAGTATCTATTGATCCCCATCCTCCTTTAGCCCCTCCCCACCCTCCTCTAGCCCCTCCCCCCTCCTTAGATGTAACACAATGCATCCCCAGCAGGGAATGAATAACTACTGCTAATGGCCATAAAAAGCTCTTGAGCGTTGACCAACATTTAAGCCGTGAAAATTGATATCTCTAACCTCCCTTACCACAATCTGTTTTTATTCTCTTTACAGTGGCACAAAGAATTAAAGATGAAAAGCGAAGCGAGAGGATATTAAATCGTGTTTGATGTAGTTTGAGTTCAGCGTAGTGCAGTGAATTAACAAGGACACAGTTTTCACACACACGTTTGTACAAAATAATCACATTTTCAGCTTTTTATGATGGATTTGGTTAAAGATTCCTCATTTTTTTTAGCACTCACAGTTATAATTAATTCACTAAAAGTATTTCTTTGAATTTTAACCCTCATATTAAGTTATTAATCCGATCTTAGTCCAGTTTGTATGCACAGAACAGTGAAATACTGCTCGCTGCATACACACAGACTGTTCTCAGGGGTGAAGTTGAACAAGCAGAAAGAACTCTCACATAGAAAGTGGAGGTAGATTTGTGTCTTTATTATTCAATCAAAAAATAATAATCATTAAAAAAGTTTACTTCAAACAAAAATAAATATTTTCAATCAAAAAAAGTTTTCAAATGGAAAAAAAAACAAACATTTGAGACCAAATAATTGCATTTGAACACTTTTCTTTTTTTAAATATGTAGTTTTGATTGAAGTAAACTCTATTTTCATTGAAAAGCATTTTTTTCTTTCTTCAAGTGATTTTCTTTTGATTGAAGAGATTCATTTTTGATTGAAGTAAACTTTTTTTTGATTGAATAAAAACGACGCAAATCTTGGTGTATTGGTGCAAAAGAAAAAACAAGGCCAAGTACCTGAATAAAATAAAATATGACAAACAATTTACTATATATATATATATATAGTAGAATTTTTTTTAAAGATGTAAAAGAAGAATAATAAGAATAATAAAAAAAACACTAAACGTACAGAGAAGCATGAAATAAAAAAAAAAAAATGTGTAGCAACTTTAACAAAATTTTACATGTTGTCCACATGTGCCTTCGAAGCACTTCTACTGCTAAGAAATGTCAACTCAATAAATCGTATTAAGCATGTTTGGCGCAATTTCGTGAAGTTTAAAAACCACTAATGATGTTTCATTAGGGAACAGAAACAAAATGAAACAAAATTTGGGAACATTTTGAAACGAGAAATCAGAGCCTCTACCTTCTGTTTTATTAAAGAAGTGGTGAAGAGAAGAAAATCAAACCTGCAGCAAAACATGTCTTGAGTTATTTGCGATTCTTTGGTGATAAACCAGGAATGTTTGTCCATAGATGATTAAAAAGGACTCGTTTTAAAGAAATGATGTCATGACATGACATTAGATTTGCTATCAGTGCTATCAGTGCGGGTCAGCCAGGATTACACAGCATGAGCAACACACACACACACACACAGACATGTACACAAACTTCTATAAAGTCCTTCACCTGTGGATGTGTGAAACCAATGGCGCCACAGTGAACACATCACTGTGTCCCATCTTATCAGCTGGTTGCATGAAATGCTGTTTGTTCTAGTGATAAAGTGTGCAACAATCAGCCAGTGGTGGAGTTGAGCTCACTCTATGGGTGACTGAGCAGAGACGCACACCCAGAAACACAAAGATGAAGATCAAAGCCAACAATAGACCTCCACCACGCTGCTGGAGCAGCTTAACTCTAAATCATATCTAGATCACAGCCTTCACCTCAAAAAGCTCATTCCACCTCCTCCTCCACAGTCATGTGTGGTGATGTAACCTACTGTAACTCGGCAGTGTGTAGTCAAACACACAGACCAGGTGGAAGAGCAACGGAAACACTGCCATCTCTGAGACTCAACCATTATTACACAAAAACATCAGTAGTTCCTAAAACTAAAGCTGTAACCTAAAGCAAACAAAGTGTGTAATCCAGGATGCAGCGACGTAAATGATTAACTACAGAACAGGATAGGCCTCATCACCACCAAGTGTTAGAATCTGATCACCAGGCTAGGATTACTGCTTTCAGTAGCATTACTATATCTTAGAAAGACACAGGAAACTGTACGGCCATAAAATGACCTAAAAAGAACATAGGAGATGATGGAAAAGTACACAAAAGTAAAAGAAAAATGCACAAAATTAGTGCAAAAGGACAACCAAAATACCTGAGAGCTGCAAAAATAAACAAAGGACACCAAAAATACACAAGACGACAGCATAAATACATTAAAAAATACACAAAATGGCTGCAAAATTTCACTAAAGGACAACAGCAATCAGACAACTACAAAAATACAACATAAGACACATGAAAACTGCAAAAAAACATAAAAGGACAACAAAAATACACAAAATGACTCCAATATTACACAATAAAACAACAAAATTAACAGACAACTGCAAAAATACACAGAAAATCTGATTTATGACATTAACTTTGACAAACTGAGTGAATGATTAAATGAGTTTATTTCGGTAATATTCAAAAATATAACAAAGCAACAAACTCAAGTGTCTCTATTAAGTAACAGAAAGGATGTAGATTGAAGGTAAAGCTCATGTATTGTACACTTACTTAACTTTAACATTTTTTACTTTGCTTCACGAGCCTTAGAGTTGAACATGTCATTGGGAACCAGAATATAAGGCACTGGAAACACCAGCACAAAAAGGAAATTAAAATTGTACAAAATGACTTCAAAAACCAACATAACGAGAACAAAAGTAGAAAAAAACGACAAGAAAAACACACTAAACTCTTTATTCTTCTTGGTCAATGTTTTACAAGCCGACATGAATGTTGATCATGTGACCATGTGATCAGACAGTCACATTTTTGTGGCTCCTCTGATGTGATGCATTGAGGTTTTACACAGAAACCAACACTGAACAAACTGATTTTATTATTTCTTATTGAACAGTTTGTGGGACCTAAAACCTCCCTTGTGAGAATGTCTGATCAGTTTAGCCTCATATTTGTTTGTTATTTAGACTCTGAAGCCAATTCTGTAAATAATCAAGGGTTTAATTTGAGCCACAGCTGAATGAATGGTCGAATTGTTGACCTTTTTAAATAAAGATAAAAAACAAAGAGCATCACAATAAATATAGAAGAACAAGCTGAATAAACGTACATTCCCTCACACTCCTTCATGCTAAAACTAAAGGACTTCCCCTTCTACAACATCCAGTCAGAAAATCCTTTAATAAGTTGAGCAAAACAAAGAGGCTTTTTAACAAATGACGTGAAAAGGCCCTAATGAATGAATGAAGCCAAGCATGCTGTGAACATTATCAGAGTGGGGGGTGGAGGGGTGAATGAATGAATATATTATCATGAAGAGCACAATGTCTCTTTTTCCTGCCCTGATTACCTGCTCACACACACACACACACACACACACACACACACTTTGTCCACATTAAAGGAGGTGAACCTTTTTTATTTTAAGCGACTGATCTCCCCTCATGCCCTAAAGCTCCCGTGCTAAGTGTCCACTGGCTCTTTCTATTACCCTCTCTGACAGGCTGCCAGTATTACCTGTCTGTCGTCTTTAGTGTCCTACTTCCCTCTACACAACATCTACACACCAACTGACTGCAGTCGTTTCAGACTATTTTCTGCTAAATATATACTCACATTCACCTTGAAAATATCAATACTTTTAGTCGGTGTTTATAGCTCAGTGCAGAGATGGCAACTTTCATCACAGCGGGGACAGAAAAATGAAATTGTATCTATTCTGAGGGTCACATTATCAACCTTCATGTCAGCATTTAGAAAAAGTACCAGTCTGAGCATTAATACTGAGAAAAACAAAGGGTTTCTGTGGGTTTTTAGTCATTTTTATTGTCAATTTGTATATTTTTGCCATATTTTGTGTGTTTGTTTTGGTTTTCTGGAGGGGTTTCATCATTAAGTGTGTTTATTTCTCGTTTTGATTCTTTTTTTGTCATTTTTTGGGTTTTTTGAGTGATTTTGAAGTTGTTATATTTTTTTTTTCTCATATGTGTTTGTGGTTTTCTGGGTGTTTTTTTTAGTCAGTAAGTATGTTTTTTTTCTCATTTTCTTTTCATTTTGTGTATTTTTGTTGTCCAATTGTGTGTTTTTTGGAGTAGTTTTGTGTATTTTTCTTCTTGTTCTGCGTATTTTTATTGTTTATTTGTGCATTTTTGTCATATTTTGTGTGTTTGTTGTGATTTCTGATGTGTTTATTTCTCATTTTGTATCTTTTTATTGTCATTTTGTGGGATTTTTGAGTGATTTTGAAGTCGTTATGTATTTTTTTCCCATTATTTGTGTTTGTGGTTTTCTGGGTGTTTTTTTGTCATTAAGTATGTTTTTTCTCATTTTGTGTATTTTTGTTGTCCAATTGTGTGTTTTGGAGTAGTTTTGTGTATTGTTCTTTTTTTGATGTAATTTTTGTTATCAATTTGTGTATTTTTCCCCACATTTTATGAGTGTTTGTTATAGTTTTATGTTTTTCTTTCATTTTACATGTCTTTGTTGTCATTTCGTGTGATTTTGTATATTTTCATTTCATTTAGTGTACTTTAAGTCATCATATGTGTTTAGCATGTAATTTTGTGGACTTAAGTTGTCATATTGCATTTTTGGACTAGTTTTGTATGTTTTTCTTCTTGTTTTACATATTTTTGCTGTCAGTTTGTATTTTTTTCCCACATTGTTTTGTGTTTGTTGTGGTTTTCTTTTAGTCACTAAGCATATTTTTCATCATTTTGTCTCTTTGTTGTCATTTTGTGTGATTCTGATTTTTCTCTCATTTAGTGTACTTTAGAAGACGTCGTCTTTGTTTTGCGTGTCATTTTGTGTACAAAAACAGGATGCTGGCCAAAATAAGGATGTTTAATTAACAATTATGGGAAACTGTGATCGTCGCTTACATGGAAGTGATGCTGGTGTTGTTGTTGTTGCGGTTGTCGGCTGATGCTGACGTGAGAATATTTTAGCGCCAGCAGTTACAGAATCTGATGAGTAATGAATTAAAATGCAACACCTGCATCACTTTTGTGTAATATACACAATGTGTTACGTAAAACTGTAAGCGTAAATGCTAATGTAGAAGTTTTATGTGAGCACATTAACTTATTTAATAAAAAAATAATAATAATTCATGTTCATGTGATTTTATGGGCTCTACAGTAATTAAACATGTAATGTGAAAAATGGTTAGACTGTAAAGTTAGAAAAAGCCAGTGGTAAATTAATGTAAATGTATTGTTCCGTGTGTGTGTGTGTGTGTTTTTGTTGTAAGTGGGTCTTTGTGAGGCCCCCACTCAGCAGAGTGATGATAAGTAGTCCCAGCCCAGCGCTCTGCATGAGCTGATGGACAGACCGGCCGAGAACACTGAGAGCCTTGTGTGTGTGTGTGTGTGTGTGTGTGTGTGCGTCACGTGTGTGTGTATTGTGGTTTAAAAAAAGAGGAAAGAGGAATGGAACTGGCTGAGGACGTGTATGTATGTGTGTGTGTGTGTGTGTATGTGAGCCTGTGTGTGTGTGTGCCACCAGGCCATGCCACATGGCTGCAATTTGATCATTAGCTTTGTAATAAATGTAGACGCACACACACACACACACAAAGGTAATATTGTTCAGAGTGGTGCCTGATTGGATTCTGAAATCTAAAAAAGGCCCTGTGGGGAACCCCTTGTAGTCTACCAGCCACTGTGACCAGTGGAGGACTGGTTTTTTAACAAGGGTCAGACCTCCAGGAACCAGTAGGAACGACTGTGCTGCTGCTATGAGTGATTTTCACATCTTAATTACGTACAGGTGACTGTAACTAAAATGATCTCCTTCATACCCTTCACACTCATTATGCCTCAGTAACTACAGGTCATTCTACAGCTTTTCCAGTCACCTGGAAATAATTAATATTCACCCAAGACCCATTACAAGACGTTTCTGGCATCATCAGTGTCTGTGATGAGCTCTGGATGTCTGTTACAATTTACCTTCTGTCTTGGATGTGGGTCGTATGAGCCAGTGTGGTCTCATGATGATGAAGGCAAGCCAAACGTTTGCAGTATGGGTCAAAAAAAGGCGTTTGTGAAACTAGGGCCACGATCTATGGAATATGATAAGTAGGGTTAATGTAGTGACTACTGTTGTTAGTTTGACATTTTATATGCTTTAGATCAGGAGCCAAATACTGACCAGTTTAATCTCAAGTGGGGTGCAGATTATTGGCTGTAAAATAAGCAATTTTATCATTTTTTGGCCCTTGTTTGCACTTTGTATCATTTTTTTAGTCATTAAGTGTGTTTTTTTCTTGGTTTGTGTTTTTGTGTGATTTTGATGTAATTTTGTATATGTTTCTCTCCTTTAGTGTTCTTTTGAAGTTGTTGTATGTGTTTTGCGTGTAATTTTGTGTACTATTGTCATATTGTGTTTTTGCAGTCATTCTTATGTAATTTTTGTTGTCGTGACGTGTGTTTTACGAGAAAATCTGTGCATTTTGTTTATATTTGATGTGCTATTGTGTGTTTTTGGGCTACTTTTGTGTATTTTTCTTCTTGGTTTGTGGATTTTTGTCAATTTGTATATTTTTCCCACATTCCGTATGTTTGTTGTGGGTTTTTTTATAGTCAATAAGTGTGTTTTTTCTCATTTTCTGAGTCAACAACTTTTGTTAATTTTCCATCTTATATGCTTTAGAACCCTAACATAGATTTTGAATGGGATTATGGGAGAAATTGGACACGTATGAAAACTTCTCACACTCTGGACATTCAATTATCACGTTTTCCAGTGAAAAATAGCATGTAAATGTGTGATATTGTCCCAAAATATACATGTGATGATTTCCGTATCATGACGGGTCCGTTTTCCCATACATTCTCAACTATATACACATACGTTCAGATACGTGGATAATCAACTAAACGTGCTTGGCCTTGTTTGGCCTGGTGCTAAAATCAGTGTTGGGGTTCGTTCCACATTCAGCGTGGCTTATTGCCTCTGGGAGAGTCTGCCATGAGCATACAGATCACCTTCCCCACTGGCTTTGCTCTGCTTTGATGAGTGATGCACACACTCACACACATGGATACATGCACATATATAATCACCACCACCCCCCCTTCAGCATGGTTAGTGGTCATTTCACCTGCTGCACCTGGGAATGCATCAGCTATGATGTCACCTGCTCTCACGACTTCAAAGGGCAACAAAAGAAAGTGAGCTCCAGCAGCACAAAAAGCAAGGACACCTCCTCACTTCGTCCTTTGTCCTTCCGTCTCCTGATGGTAATTCCCCGACTCAAAGTATGCACAAGGTGAAGAAAAAATTATGCAGAGTAGTCCACAGCCAGGTAGACTTGGGTTTCTGCCCGCTGGCAGCCACCGCATGCAACGATATATAACAATGAAACGCTTCATCGTTAAACATGACTCAGCTTCATGTTTGCATGTGTTGTAAAATGTGTGTTAGGTTTAATTGTGTACATGTGTTTAGTGTTGATTCCGACTTTCTGTGATCATGAATAACGGACGACAAACATGGACTTCAAGGTTTTAATTATTCATATTATTTAAAGGTCCCCTATTATACTGCTTTTCATACCATTCCACATAGTTCTCAGAAGCCCAATAAAATAGTATTTGAAGTTTATTGCCCCAAATGCCCTTTTTTATCTTTATTTTTTTTATTTCCTCTTCTTTTTATTATCACACATTTCTACGCTAATTTCATCCAAAAAAAAAAAGGCTGACTGAATGTGTAGCAAGTGTAAAAAAAAATGGGTGAATATGTTAAACTTTATGGTTTCATTTATTCAGACATTTTTCTTCTGAAAATTTACTCTAAAATGTATTTCAATTCACTTTGATCTCCTGGCATGTTTCAACTTCCAATAGTCAGTCTTCCTCAGAGGCATCTACTGATCACTTTCATGTGTTCTTTCTTTCTCTTTTTCTTTCTTTCTCATAAGGACACATGAAAGCAATCAGTAGATGCCTCTGAGGAAGACTGACAGTTAGAGATCAAAGTACATTTCCTGAAAAAAGTCTGAATAAATGAAACCTTAGCATAATATTTCAAAAAACAAGACAAAATGAACATGATTGAATTGTGTTAAACTTTGCTCAGTATCTACTTTAAATTATCACGTGGTTATTTCTTGCAAAATGAACTTAGACAGCTATTAAACACAGACTAAACCTTCACTTAAACAGTATGTTTTTGGGTCATTTCACACATTTCCATTGTGTTTGTGTTTAGTAAACAGACATTCGTGCGACGTAATCTTGCGTGATTTCAGTGTGAATCTCCCGGGTACAGTGAGTCATCTGAAGCATATAAATAGTAAATTATTAACGGTAGTTGACTTGATTAACCCTACTTAATTTATTTTTGAAGCCAGTAAAGTCGTCTAAACAGGGAAAGACGATGAAACGGAAACGAAAAGGGAAAAACTGGGTAAACTCGTAAACGGAATGAAACAGAAAATGGGAGGCCCTAGTTTAGGTGATACACACTATATCTAAGAGAGACACACACTCGGCGGCTCTTCAAAACGCCCCATTATGCAAGGTTTGATGTGAAGAGACAAGACCATAGAACAGTCCCCACGTTAGTGCATGGTTAGACATTAAAAGACCCAAATGAGATTATAAGGTCATACAGGAGGTACGAGCCTACAGCACAAACAAGAAGCTCTTCTTCTGTGAAAGTTCATGTTCATTATTCCCTCTGCACAAACAACGGGAGAAAGAAAGTGAAAGAAAACAAGACGAGAAAGAGGAATGAAAAACAGGCAATGGATGAGTCCTCCTGGCCAAGGGAGGGGTCCAGTCCCCCCATCCCCCCATATCTGTCGATTTATGTAGCAATCTGTTATTGAATAAGGCATGAATTTAGCGTGATTTACCATCAAACATCCAGCTGAGCATAAAAACAGGCCCTGGTGCATCTTCAATTTTAGCTGCATGAAAAGGCATTCTATTGTAAAGCAAAGGTGATATAACAGAGTTCAATGTAGCAGAGGGAAGAGGAAGGAATGAGTTTATGCATCAGTGGCCACGGTTACAGTATATGATGGTTTTTAATTCGGAATTAATTATTCCAAAATCAAAATATTCAGAATGAGACTATTCTGCTTTGTGCTTCATGGAAATAGTAATTCCGAATTGAGGTTTACATAGAAACACGTTTATTCGCCTTTATTCAATTCCACTTTTATATCTTGACCGTCTTGAAGTTAGTGCCAACATATTAAATAATGCAAAAATTGTTAGTATTTGTGTCGACGCATTGTTGTTGATGTTGTAAATTCATGATAAAATCAGGCCAGTGGTCGCTTTCTGCTTTATTTTTTATTATACATAAACTACTGGGTGCAGTGTCGCGTCACCATTTACATTGTGAAGAAGAATTGTGTAACAGAAGAAGAACCAACCTAAAGTAACAAATGTTTGGGACCATTTCACTGAAAACGTTTACTACACACCTGAGGTAGAACTAACAATAATATGTTAGAATCAAAGCATCAGAAAACTAGTGGTGCAGGGCTTCATGACCCCAGATTAAACCTCTTCCGTTTGCCTGCGTGCGTGCCTGCGTGCGTGCGTGATAAATCCATTGCAACACGCCAATAACTAAGAAAGACGAATGTCTGCTTGTTTATTCTTGCATCCATCCACTTCTTTCATTATATCCATGTCTTCTAAGGCTCTTATTAAATAAACTGTCTCAGCTCGAGTCCAACGCATGCTTCGGGCGGCCATCTTGGATTATGTCGTCACCAGCACGTCGTCGCGACTGATCAAGCATGCACAGATCGAACGGAATCAATTTAAAGTGGAATGAATTAAAATTTGAATAATTTTTTTTGGGAATGGATATTTTGTCATTTGGAATCAAAGTAGTGTAACTTTATTGATCCCGCAGTGGGGAAAATGAATAAAGGCAACACAGAATACCTAAAAAATAGTGCAATAAATGAGATAAAATGTAACAATAAAATAATAGAGGCTATATATATATAAATAGCAAGAGAGAGAGAAAAAATAAATAGAAAAATAAAAAAAGTAGAAAGAATATATACAGTATATTGTTATTCTATAACAACATAGATATATACATAATTACAAGCGGGGGTAAATTTGTGTTTACAATGGGTATTTTGATCTTTTTAAAGAGGATTTTACTTTTATTCTGAATAAAAGGACAATTAAAGCTCTCATGTAAACATGATGCATAAAAGTAAAGCAAAGGTGATATAACAGATTTCAATGAAGCAGAAGAAGATAGTTTGTGTGTGCTTGTGTGTATGCGTGTGTGTGTGTGTGTGCAAAGATGCAGACGCAGAAGAAAATCGTGGATACACTGCTGAGATAAAAACGGGATCCATTTTGGTTCTTGAAGCATTCTCTCCTCCACTGTACGAGGACCTGCCATCACTCACTCACTCACTCACTCACTTTGCTTTCTTTTTTCTGCTCTGCCTTTCCAACGCTACACATTTTAAATCACATCACTCTTTCCATTCCTTTCCTCGTTCTCCTTCTCTTTTGCTCACTTTTCCTCTTTCTCGCGGCATAGCCAGGCACCCCGACACTGTCTCAGGTCCTGAAACTATGGCAACGGAACGAGAGAGCAAGCGCTCTCTATGATTAATAGATGAGAGATGCAGTGCCAATCGCAGAGGCCTGGGGAGGAGGGACAGATGCACTCCAACAACGACACGCACATTTACCCACTTCCTGATTGGCTGCCTACGTGTGGACCAACCGCAGAAAAAGCCACAGTTGAAGAAGCAAATGAAGCCTAATAAGTGTTAACATGCTGTGGTTGACTGGATGAGTCACAGCGACAGTCTCTCACCTGTAAAAGCCCAACAGCAGGCCAAGAATTACAAACCTCCCAGTCAAACACTTATATAAACACATATATACAGTACATTGATTAGTCAGACTTTGAGCTCTTTTTATTGCTCGTCCGTCGTCCATTCTCTCAGGCAATCACACAAAGCCCTCTGTTGCATTTGGATTATCTCCGCAAATGCATTTGCTCTCGATTCCATTTGAGTAATGACAAGCGTTCCAAACTCAGCTGTGACAAAGGTATTAGCACATGCTAAGGCTGAAAAAAAAACATCATGACATTAAGAGCTGATGTCAAAAGGCACCATGGAAGGAAGGGTTGGGATTTATTCACCAAGTACTGACCAGTGGGCGTGCACTGTAGCTGTTCCCACTCAGCGTTATTGAAGCCAAAATACGGCGCTTAGGGGCGCTTCCATCTTGCAATTTGGAGCCAGAGTCTGCGCAGTAGGTCAGCCCAGCTACGTCACAAACGTAAGTATCTTTACCACTGGAAATTCTACCAACGTCTAGTTCAGATGATCAGATCATAGAAGTTAGTACTAGTACTAGTAGCTCAAAACAGACAAAAAAACTGAACCAAAAAGTTTAATGGCGCCTCGGCTTTCCTTCACAATGTAACTGCTTATGCTATTCACAAAGATAGCAACGCAAGATCCGCAGCTGTCAATCATCGTCATATATGACGTCAAATCCCATTTTCACCCTCAAATAACTTATTTAAAACAAACTTCACAGAAAAATTTGTATTTTCACTTTACAGTTTGATCCACATCCCATCCGTTATCATTGAGGAGGCGGGGTTTATGACCAATACTGTCAGCAGGGGGAGCTCTAAAAATAAAAGCTTCACTTCTTCGTGAGCGTGCGTCGTCCATTCTATTTACAGTTTGTGGTATTGACGGCAACACAGTTTGGAACCTAAACGTCCTTCAAGCTTTGCCTAGTGGACGTCTACGGAAAAGGATTAGGGCCAATTTAGATGTAGAAAATAATTCTGGGCAAATCAGGAATAATTCAAAAAGTCAAGATAAAAGTTCAAATATGGAGAATAAAGTTGAAATATAAGGTTGAGATTACAGTAAGAAAAACAAAATTAACGTCTCATCTTGTGTGTTTTTATTAATCTGCGTGTTTCCAGTCATGCTGAGTATTTTTGTTGTCACTGTATATTTTGCTCTCATTTTGTCTATTTTTGTTTTTTATTTTGAATGTTTTTGGAGTCATAATGTTTATTTTTCTCTAATCTTGTCTGTTTTTGTTGTCAATGTGTGTGTTTTGCAGTAATTCTGTGTATTTTTGTTGTCAATTATCGTGTTTTTAGAGTCACTTTGTGTATTTTTGTTCTCATTTAGTGTGTTTTTGGAGTGATAATGTATATTTTTCTCTAATTTGTCTGTTTTTGTTCTCAATTTGTGGGTTTTGCAGTCATTTTGCGTATTTTTCATTGTCAATTAGAATGTTTTTTAGTTATTTTGTGTATTTTTGTTCTCATTTAGTGTGTTTTTTTAGTTATTATGTATATTCTTCTCTAATGTTGTCAAATTGTATGTTTTGCAGTCATTTTGTGTATATAATATTGTGATAAAAGTCAAAGGTTTGCTATTAAAGTCAAATCTACAGAAGCCGACTGCTAATTCACCATCTGTAGATTTGACCTTTGTATTTTCACTTCCTTTTTGAAGTTTCGACATGAATCTCAACATTATATTCCAACTTAATTATCAAAATTTCGACTATTCACGATTTGCCAAAATGATTTTCTCCCTCAAAATTGTCCCTAATCATCTTCTGTAGCCGTCATTTTCTAATTCACTTATTTGGTTTACTTCACACACACTCTTCATGCCTTTGGCTTCTTTGGCATAGCGTACACAACACGCTCAATCAATTATGCTAATGTGATGACTGAGTATGAGGCGCTCTGAACACTTGGATGGTTCACACAACAGGTTTGATTTGGAGACGTTTTACTGGAGCCAACAGGGTTAAGACTGAGAGAGAGAGCAGACAGTGGAGGAAGCTGGAAAACCACCCAGACATACTGTACATACTGTACATACATACATACATACAACGGGTGTATTTGTGCGTGAAACACAGCAGGGAGCACACATTCAAACTTGATCAGTGGATGATTAGAAGAAGACATTCTCAACACTTGGATCCGTACGTAGGATGATTTTGTTCAGAATAAAAAAATGGCAGAAAAAACATGAATCGTTGATGTATAATCACCAAATAATATATCTGTCCCTCCAAATCCACATATTCAATGAGTACCCTAATATTTACGCATAGGCTCGCACTGATTCTCTTCCCATTGTTACATGATTTTATGACTTTTTAATCACAGCAACTTTGACATTTTCTAAAAACCTACAATTTCTTGTAAATATTCCTATGAAATTCCCAAAAATTATAAGTATATTTCTGTTTATTTTGAAATTGAGATTTACAATGAAACTGTTTTTTTTTTTTTTGTTTGTTTTAAAAAATGTTTGATTTTCTTTGGGTTCTGAGACACTTGGAATCAAACGTGAAGTAAAATAAGTTTTACACTAGGGCTGGGCCATATATCAGGATTCAAGATACATTGCGATTTTGGCGATATAGAAAATTACAATATCGTCCATATCGATATATTTTTCATTTATAGCTAATTTTGTATTAAAATAGGAGTTTTAGGAGTCGCTGCTTTCTTTACTTCTCAGAACAGCATGGAAAGCACAGTTACATGGATCACTGAGTGCGTCCTAACCCAGACTCACTCACACGTGCTGTCCCTTATAGGAAAAAAAGCCAAAAGTGGCACATATTGTGCAGCTGTTTGTTAATAAATGTGCCTGTGTGGCGTTTTGCATCAGCAAATTAAACCCTGAATTGTTTTTCTGGTCAAACTTCATTGAGTTAAAATATTGACATTTTTATCGTCTATTGCCATTTTGAGAAAAACTATCGAGATATGAGTTTTGGACTTTTGGTCCATGTCGCATAGCCCTAATTTACAAACTCATTTTAAATTAGGGGCCAAATATGAAGTAGTTTGATCTTAAGATTTTAAGCAGGAAACTTAATAATTACAACATTACTGTGCCCCAGTTTGCTCTTCTACATATACATAAAATACAAATTATGTAAGAAAATAACCATATCCAAGCAATAAGTGATAGATATCAGTCCCACCAGGATCTTTACTTTAAATTTCCTAGAGTTTTTGATCAATTTATATTAAATTAAGGGAAATATTATGTCATAATTTGAGGAATTTTGAGTATTTTCTACAGTTTAATGTTATAAATGGCTGCCATCGTGCATTTTAAGCACCGGGAAAACTGTGAGCCCCTAAAAATATTGTTGAGTTTCTTTTACACAATGATTCATGTTTTGCAATGTGATATAAATGTGGTGTTTATCTCCAGTCTGTTCAGTATACTTTGTTTACTGTGGGCTCTGTTATTTACAGTTAATAATGACAAACTATTGGCTCTTTGACACAGCCAACGTTCGCACATCTCACCTCTTTGGGTCACGTTATTGTTCAAGTATGTTTTCTTTAACAAAATTTCATGATATAATGAGTTCAACTTTAGTAGGTCAGAGAAAAATATTATTGAGATAAGGCTGCAGATGGTTGAGCAGAAAGTGGTTTGTAGATAAGAGGCGTTTTGTAATTTGTTACAGTATAGGTTAGAATATCTTCCTGGATGTTTGTTCGCACTCTGATTCACTGCAAACTCCCACTGAATCAGAAAAGAGAGAGACGCAGCCTGAGCACGGACAAATTCACCAAAAGAGGAAAATCAACCACACCAATACACAGATACAGATACATGGCAAAACTGTTGAAATTCCAACACAAAAACATGATTAAATTCACCCCCCAATCCCCACCCCCACCCCCCACACCCCATGCGCTCCAAATCTAGAGGAGGTAGTGGAATTAATGGAGCTCCAATTTGGAATCTGTAAAATAGGTTGAGCATCAATAAATCACATGGAGACGAGTGATGGGAGGGTGAAGCTTTCCTGTTCGCTAATTGTTAAAAAAAAAAAAAAGCAGCCCACACACTAAGGACATGCATCAATAATAAAACATGGTTTACATCAAATATGCATAAATACACACACAAGCAAAAGCTGCCAATTGACAATGACTGAATGAGGACCAGTTTTAGCCTCTAATACAGGGGCGTCAAACTCATTTTAGTTCAGGGGTCACTTTTTTTCCCACCCACATTTTAGGTGGGAAAAGAGCAAATTCTACATTAATGTGCCCTGGTTTGCACTTCCACGTATAAATGATATAAAGTATGCAAGTATATAAGCTCCTGCAGGATCTTCACTTAAATTTCCCTGATATTAGGAATTTGGGGAAATTTTGTGGAATCATTTGAAGCAAATTTGCCCGAGTTTGGAAAAATTTAGTTAAAAAAATAACTGCCGCATGTGATATAAGAACACGGAAATTGAGCTCTCCAAATGTTGGGGATTTTGACAGAATTCCTGTATTTAGTTGGTAATTTACAAAATGATTCATGTTTTTTCTATAATTTTGACTTCCTTGAGCAGGCCGAATTTGATGCTCTAAAGCAGGGGTTCTCAACCTTGGGGTTGCGAGACACTGGTCCGTTTTTCTTCAACTACACCAAACTTGCCTCCTTTTATCCTATTTTCATCACTTTTTCTTACCATATTTTTGCTTCTCTTAATATATTTTTGCTACATTACTCCTGTTTCTGCCACTTCTCCATCAAATTTAAATACCTTTTCTACACATTTTTTCCACTTTAAGAGGTTTTTGGTACTTATAAACTCTTTCCAATACTGTTGACCCATTAATGTCACTTTTAACCTCTTTCCACCATATTTCATGCTTGTTTTTAACCAATTTAACCACATTCACCATTTGTCATGCCCATTATTTGCCAGTTTGAACTAATTGTTCCAATATTGACACTTTGAACCCTTTTTACCACTTTTTCTTTCCTTTTTTGGCTACTCTACTTTGCAACTTTTAACCAATTTCTGTGGTTTTTAAAATTCCATTTCACCACCAATATTTTTGGTCACTTTTAAGCCATTTTATTTCTGATTAAAACAAGGATTTACATCTTTAAGATGACCATCATTTTGCTGACTTTATGGATGGACCCCAAAAATCTCTCCCCTTTATTCCCCTTATAGATGGTCCTGTCTCCACATGACTGTCAACCACCTTCAGCTACAGTGGGGGTCCCTGGTTTCTATAACCTTTATTTAAGGGGTCACGTACCTGAGAAGGTTGAGAACCACTGCTCTAAAGGTCAGATTTGGCCCCCGGGCCTTGAGTTTGACACATGCTTTAATAATAGTTTATAATAGAAAGGCAATTCATGTGAAACCATTTATTAATAATTCAGACTTCCTTATATTCACACAGCATCCGTCACTAACTGGCAAAAGTAAATACCAACTAACATCAGCCACACACACACACACACACACACACACACAGACAGTGTGACAAATCCACATCAGTTACACACACACACAATGCCATCCCCATTGTTATTGTTCGGCGGATCAAACGCTCCACAGAGCATTGCTCCAAATCCAAGCAGCACCTCTGCTCTACTTTACATGATGAGGAAGAACAACAGACGAGCTTCACTCACAGACACACGAGCACAACAAAGTGTTAACAGTAAGATTAGCAACTGTGATTTCTGTGAGGACAGGAGCCTGGAAAAAAGGCGGATTCACAGCTTGTTGTGCGACTATTGGCACAAATGCCTGCAGGACATGCTGTGAATGAAAGCTTTAGGGCTAAAAATGTTGGAGGAGAAGCTGAAAAATGTAAAAAAAAAAAAAACTGTCAAAAGTGATGGGCCCAAAAACACAAGATGAATGCATTAGGAAGAGGTTTTACACAGAAATCAGGAAAGAATCAACACTCAACAAATGTGATGCACGATTTCCTCTCAATCAGTTAAAAAAGGTGTTGTATTGAGCTCTGAGCAATCATTATTAATATGTATTCTAGGGCTGTGCATTGCCATGAATCTGACAATATGATACAATTCACAATTTGCATGTCACGATACGATATCAATAATTACAAATTTCACCTTTACAAATACAAAATAGCATGAAATACAATTAATTTCATTTATTCATTTTTTTTTTAAACTTGCGAGAACAAGTAAATGTAACTAACGGTAATTCAAGCACAAATATCAAAAACAAGTAGTATGTTTATAAAACTGTCAAATTACAAAAAAAGTTGAACTTTTGTTTCTACAACAGATTCTGATTCTGTTAAGTTTGTAGATTCTAAAAGTAACCACATACATCTATAAAAGTGTCCAGTATGTTTTATGAAAATAAAGTGCAATTAACATCTACTGTAAGCTAAAATGCATTGAGGCGTGAGGTATTTTAACATGGTATGAAGGTGCGTTCACTGACACCTAGTGACCGGTGGACATTTTTTGCATCGATATGATAATTGTGCAGTGAAATATTGCAATATATCGCTGAAACTATTTTTCTTGCACCGCTATTGAACACGTGTCAAACTCTAGGCCTGGGGGCCAAATCTGACAAGTTCTTCTGTCAAAATTTCTGCTGAATTTTTAAATTTTTAAATTTTTTTAAGTAACCACATATATCTATAAAAGTGCCCAGTATGTTTTGTGAAAATAAAGTACAATCAACTTCCAGCATTGAGGAGTGAGGTAGTTTAACAAGGTGTAATGGTGCGTTCACTGACACCTAGTGACGGGGTGCTAACATGCTATGCGTATGTTAGTGCAATTAATTCTTATTTTTTTCATTAAAAAACATGATTAATAAAATCTATTTGGAGATTTTTTGGACTGATACGATAATCGTGAGGTGAAATATTGCGAGATATCGGCGAAACTATTTTTCATACACCCTTATCAAGCATATGTGCAATTAAATGTTTTTTTAATGTGTGTTAAAAAAAAAATTATTTTTAAAAATAAATTTCGACATTTTTGGATCGATATGATAACTGTGCGGTGAAATATCGCAATATATCGGCGAAACAATTTTTTCTAACACAATTATGTGTTATTATCACCGATTTCTACCATCCCCCCTAATCTTTAACCCACATTTGAAGTTTCTAAATCTATTCCCCATGCAGCTCCTCTAGCCCACTGGGAGGGGTCTTTACCAGTAAGGGCGACCATCACTGTAACTGGGTGTTGGCAGTCAGACTCTTTAGATGTGGTTTCTTTGCTTTCTAGAGAACAGACTAGAACTAGATCATGTAGCACTTCTTCATCCAGTAGTAAATCCACTTTGTAAGACAGAGTTACAAACACCCCTCTTTTGGTCTTTAGGTTATGAGTAATGGTGAACCATTAATGCTCATGCCTCGATGTATAGCTTGCAATCCCTGAGTGCAAGTGCAGATGGAACGAGTCTCACATCTGGAGGGAAATAATCACTGATTAAGTCAAATGTAATGAGTAGAAATAATGGAAATATAAGTGTTGGTTTGGAAGTTTCTTTGTGAAAATAGTGGAAAAGACACATTTCTGACTGTCATGTGTGGCTATAAACATTGGTTTGATGGTAATCATATGGCTACACTTGTATTCATTTGAGTTTTTAACCTATTTGGATGAGTTTTATTATTAAAACGCGCACAGCTCAGTGGTTTACAGTGTTGTACCTGCTTTCCATCATAAAATATTAATGGATATGTGCTTGTTTTTGGATCCTGAGTGATTTAAATACATTTAGAAGAAAAGAGAAAAGGTCCACTGAGATTTACGCATCTTTATTCCAACAGAGGTAAACAGCATTAGAGGGATTACGCACGGCACATACAGCCTGTTTATGACGGCTGATAGGATGGCATTCAACTATTCATACAAAGACAGTCCAACCTTTTATAAAATGAGTATAAAATGACATGTGGCTATTGGTTTAAATGTGTAAAAATAGCTGAAGTTGCTGCGCTTGGAGACGCACCGGGAACGAGGAGCCTCATCATCATCAGAGGCTGGAATAATGACTTAAAGTTTGACCAAAAACAAAAGAAATCTTACCTTTTCAGCTCATGAATATGTGTTCCTCTCTGTGGTTTCCACGGCGGTGCCTGTTAGTAATCCATCAGATAATATGAGGAGGAACAAACGGAGCAGTTCCGACAACAATGAGCAGGCAGCGCTACTAGAGAGGCTACTTTAGAAACACCTCATCAAACATGGGAACATGAACATCCATCGGAAATCCACAGTGTGACAGGAGCAGGAGACGGAGCCTAAACGGAGGCTCGGGTGTCCGGGCGCAGCAGAGCACGAGCTGAGCGCGTTATTCCCGCAGCTTCACGAGCCCACGGTCGCTCATCCTCTTAGTGTTAGAGAGAGAGAGAGAGACTGGAGAGGAGCGCACAGAGCCCAGCTGTCACCACCCGCTCCACACACACACACGGTGAGGGTGGAGCTACACACACACACACAGAACGAGAGCTATTGTGTCAATGGCTGCTAGTTATGGACAACTGTGGGCCATTTCTATTTTTAATCTGGGGAGTCTGAGAGGAATGAACAAAGGAGGAAAGCGAACCTAAGCTTTCCATTTTCTATGCCCATGGCAGAAATAAATAAGTATAAAAAATACAATAATTAAGTGATCATATATTCATCAGCAACCTGCGGACTGGGGGCCACAAGCGGCCCTAGGTTTAAATTTTTGTGGGCCCCAGAGGTAGACACATAAAAACACATTCAATGAAAAAACCTTTAAAAAAAAAAAAGTAACTCTAAAAAAACTTAAAATTACAGAAAAATACACTAAAGAACAACAACAATAATAAACACAATGACAACAAATAAACACACAAAGATAAATGTACAAAATTATAACAAGAATACACAAAATGACTTAAAAATACGAAATTCAACGAAAATACCAAAAACAACGACGATAATAAGCAAAATGACAAATAAACACACAACTACTCCATAAACACACAATTGCAAATTAAATATGTATTCAAACAACAACAAAAATACACAAAACGAGAGATAAATGAACAGATTTTTAACACACACAAAAGAACAACTATTTTAAACAAAAGAAAAACAGAATGACAACAATACACTCACAATTACTCCAGAAACACACAAGACGACTGCAAATTATATATGTATCCCAAACAACAACAAAAACGCACTCCAAGATTCCAAAAAGATGCAAAAGTAAAGAAAAATACACAAAAGGACAAAATAATAATAATTAAATGGAAAACAGAATTATGGTCATTTCAATTAACAAAACAGTTCACCAAGTCAAATTCCTCGTGTGTATAACATACATTACTTGGTCAATAAAGTTGTTTCTGATTCTGATTACAGAAACATGTACACAATTACAGAAAAATATCCAAAAGAACAGCAATATTAAACAAAAACACACAAAACAACAACAAAAACACACAAAATGAGAGATAAATGTCCAAAATCATGACAAAAATACACAAAACAACTAAAAAAAAACCCACAAAATTACAGAAAAATACACAAAAGGACAGAATGACAATAATAGACACTTAATCCATAAACATACATGACGAGTACAAATGTATATCCAAAATGACAACAAAAACACATAAAATGAGAGATAAATGTACAAAATTCTAACAAAAACACACAAAATGACTTAAAAAACACAAATTTACAGAAAAATGCACAAAAACACAAACGGATGAAGAAAAATGACAGCAATAAACGCACAATTACACCATAAACACACAGGAAGACTTCACATTGAAAAATATTTTACTCCTTAAAAACACATGATCACGAAAAAGGAACGACTGAAAAATATACCAAACGACAACAAAAACACACAAGAATACACAATATGAATTAAAACACACAAAAACCTTTGTACTTTTTTATATTAATGGTCTGATCGGTCATTTTTCTAAATCCTAACATTAAAGACTAACTAAAACCTGAGGTTTTGGTTAACGTGCATCTTAATTGGCTTTGATTGTGGGCGGGGCTCCTGGAGCAGTTAAGCCACACCCAGTCTATACTATTAAATAATTAAAGAACAATCTATGCAATGCTAACTATACTTAGTACTCACTATACACACTGATCCAACCTACTCGCCACAGTTTGATAATTTTTCATGAAAGGGGCGGGACCAACAGTGGTGGTTAGTGATGAAAGAAGCCATAAAAACATTGATTCTTCTGAATGGAAACCAAGATTAGAAGATTCTTTAGAAAAATCAATACTTGTCCTTCTAAACACAACTGTAACACAGTCGCCTCCTGTTCCACGAGCACGTGCAGTAAAGCAGGGGATTATTACTAATGTGCCCTAACATTACTGGGCTCACATCTCACCCCACGGGTCATCAGGGGAGATCTGGAAATGGCAGCAAAGTTCAAAAGTTGTCAATGGACTTCAGTGATGACAGCATGGCATGCAACGGCACATATATTTGGGGGTTAACACAAACAAAATGCACCACACACACACACACACACACACACACACACACACACACATTCCAAGGAGCTGATGTGTTTTTTTTATAACAAACACTTGCTACGCTCACACCTGTGCAGAAATTCTTGTGGAGACTGGAGGAAAAATTGCTTTTGTGAGCGCAACAAGTTGCCTTTGGCCGCAGGTGCTGCCAACTAGTACCGAAGAAGAAGAAGAAGAAGAAGAAGAAGAAGAAGAAGAAGACACAAAAAGATCAATATTTTAAATAAAACGAAAACAAAATGACAAAAATACACACGCAATGACTCCATGAACACACGAGTGAATAATGTACCAAACTACAACAAAAACACACAAAATGAGAGATAAATGTTCAAAATTTGGACAAAAACACACAAAGTGGCTCCAAAAAATCACAAAAAGGACAAACATAAACTAAAGGAAAACAAAATGACAACAATACACAAGCAATTACTCCATGAATACACAAGACGACTACAAATGAACGATTGAAAAATATATCAAACAACAACAAAAACACACAAAATGAGCGATAAATATACAAAATTACAACAAAAATACACAAAATGAGAGATAAATATACAAAATTACAACAAAAATACACAAAATGAGAGATAAATATACAAAATTACAGAAAACTACACAAAAAGGACAAATATTATAAACAAAATGACAGCTATACACACACAATTACTCCATGAATACACAAGACGACTACAAATGAGCAACTGAAAAATATACCAAATGACAAGAAAAACACACAAAAATACACAAAATGACTCCAAAACTTACAGAATTACAGAAAAAAACACAAAAAGGACAAACATTATAGACAAAAATGAAACAATATACACACAATTACTCCATAATTATACAGGACCACTACAAATGAATAATGCAGTGGACAATGTAAAAAAAATATATTAAAATAACACCTCAGAGAGTGTTGTATTTTGTCTTTAGGCATGGAGCTGAACCCTTACTGTCAATACGCACAAAAAAACTGATGATTTTACTGTAATCATTTGGACTTCTATCAAATCAAATGACTGCACACACCACTTTAATGCATGAATGTGTCTCTGTTTTCTTAATTCTCATTTTCCCACTTTGAAGTGAACATGCTGTACCTATAATATGAGTTTACTCAGCAGTTATTCTGCGCTCTGGGAACATGTCCGTGTCACAGATTATCTCACTTATGGTGCAGATGTTGTCACAGATGCTTCAGGACTTTATTCTGTGCAGGTGTTTGAATTAGAGCAGCTCATCCTTCACCCAGTCAGACCGCTCACACTCAACCTTTTATTATTTCACATCTTTTAACTACAAAAGCTTTTTTCACTCATCCAGCATTTTAGATTAACCTGTCAAATACAAATACCCTCTGAATACTTTCCAGCCTGCAAATCTAACCACTCATTGTGTCTTTTGTGTTACTTCTAAGAAACCTGCGGCACATTTAGCATTAAAAATGGAGGTGAAAGGAGCTTTGTTATAGAACAGACATGGCAACTGGGGTTGTTACATAGCCCCAGGTCTAAT